>NC_092333.1:701902727-702205757 GCF_046630445.1 Rutidosis leptorrhynchoides | reverse complement strand
TATATATATATATATATATATATATATATATATATATATATATATATATATATATATATATATATATATATATATATATATATATATATATATATATATTTGTAACAATTTGTTCGTGAATCGTCGGTAATGGTCGAATAGTAATTACATACATGAATATAGTTTTCAAGACTCAATATAACAGGCTTTGCTTAACGTGTCGAAATCAAATAAGATTAAGTTTAAATTTGGTCGGAAATTCTCGGGTCATCACATACTACGTTATTATTTAGTAATAATAATAATAAGTATTAATAATACAAATAATCATTCCATGCTTTTATTATTAATAAACCAAAATAATACAATACCATACAATACCGATATTTTACATATGCTTATTTTACATAACAAGATAGAGTAGCACACATAAGCAATAGAATAGCGCATGGAAGATTTATGGTTGCGAGGTCGTTTATTCAGAACTATCAGAAACTTCTTCCCATTTGGTTCTCTCTGCCAATTGTTTGTGTGTGCATGGTCCGACAGACATTCTAGCAGTGTATTTAATTTTTGGTTGGGGTTTTGAGGTACCCGTTGCCTTAGTGGGTTTAATACAATAAGGGTGGTTACGGATCGAATGGTCCTGTTCCTTTTTAATAATTAAGGACTTTTTATTATTGTGGTTGTTTTTATTATCTATAGCAAGTTGGAATTTCTCCTTAGTGACTTCTTTTATTTCATTAGCGAAATCCTCTTCCTCACTGATCTCGTTTGATTACGAACTGTCTGAGTCATGTGTAGGAGAATATGATGACTAACTGTCTGAATCATGTATACGAGAATATGTACCGGTGGTCATGAACCGAAATCTGCCAAGCGTAATCTTCACAACCCGCCCGTCGGCGGTGTATCTGGACCAATGTCCATGTTCATTTAGAAATAGATGATCCTCTTTTATTCCAGGGATCATGGGTCCATGCCAACGATACTGTGGCTCCGGAAAACTAGAGTTGGGTGGAGCTGGAACCTCCTCTGGGTTTACTGGGAGTTGAGATTCCCCGGCTAACACAATTTCTTCTTTAATAGGTATTGGAACGCCCTTTTCAGTTGTGGATAGAATAGATTCAGTGTCCGATTCCGAGTCATACAAAATGATAGGATTAGAAGAAGTCATCTATCACATAATTGAAACAACAATTACGTTAGCATATAAATATATCACATATAATGTTTTTGACCAAATGATAAGCAAAAATCAATAAAAATAGATATGGTCATAGTCCAGACTCACTAATGCATCCTAACAATTACCAGTTAAACACACTAATGTAATTTCTGGTTCCCTATGACCTCAAGCTCTGATACCAACTATAACTACCCGTCAAAATCGCTATTGACGCGGCACGTTAATCATTGATTCCACAGTGAGGTTTTGACCTCTATATGATACGTTTTGATAAAATATTGCATTCATTAAAATACGTGACTTTCTAAACATAAAAAGTCATAATCATGTGGGCGAGTGCTTAGGTATAAGCAAAACCCCAAAATACATAAGTCTTTAATTTACAGGTTGACATCACAGTCCAATTATTTATTACACAACGCAGTTTTATTTAGAATGCAATAAGCTTTATACAAAGCATGAGAGACTCCATGCAGGTAACAAGCATATCACAGCGGAAGCAGTCTAAGGACCTGAGAATAAAACATGATAAAAAGGTCAACACGAATGTTGGTGAGTTATAGGTTTAATTGCTCGAGTCATAAATATATAAAGATAGACCACAAGATTTCATCAAAAGTTTATCAATAGATTCTACGTAACAGAGCACCCTGGTAACTAAACTTAAAGCTATAATGATAATTACCCTATTCGTTTTAATACACGCAAATCAACGTGTCATAAACTCAAATAACATACGTCTGTTAAAAGGCTAGCGCTCTAGTTTGGACGGGGATGTCAAGCCCTATGGATCCATATACAATTATTCGCGCCCACCAGTCCATATCCTATGTACTGGCAGCTACTAGTTACCAAAGCTAAGGGATTTTCGGTTTAACTCAGTGTAGAAAGGAACCCTCCAATTGTACCAGATTGAGGACATGATTAACGAACGTGTTGCTGCTGCTCTAGCAGAAAGGAACCCTCCAATTGTACCACCGCCTGTCGTTCCACTCGTCCGAGATGGGTGTACTTACAAGGAATTCCAGAGCTGCAAACCGCATAACTTCAGCGGCACCGAGGGACCAGTTGGTCTCACCAGATGGTTTGAAAAGTTGGAATCGGTATTCAGGGTTAGCAATTGTTCGGAAGCTAACAAAACGAAATTTGCATCTTGCACGCTTTCTGATGGCGCGCTTACATGGTGGAATACCATGGCCCAAGCGCAAGGAATTGATGAGGCGTATGCTACGCCTTGGGAAGAATTTAAATGTGCTATGATCGAGGAATACTGTCCGAGAACCGAAATTCAGAAGATGGAAATCGAATTTATGCAGTTAAAGGCCGTAGGGAACGACCTTAACAGTTACAACCGTAGGTTTTTGGAGTTGGCTCTTATGTGTCCGACCATGGTCACCCCCGAATTTAAGCGCTTGGAAAAATACTTCTCGGGACTTCCTAAGTCCATCAAGGGTAATGTTACCTCATCCAAGCCACCAAGCGTTCCCGAAGCAATGCGCATGGCGCATACTCTCTTGAATCAAATCATCCTTGACGAGCCGGAGAAGGCTAAGTTTGAAACTGGTAGTGGCGAGAAGAGGAAATGGGACAACAACCACAACAACAACAGGGGTAAGAACTATGATCAAAACCCAGCGAAGCGACATGAAGGGTTCAGGCAAAACAACAACAACACCAACCCCAACAACAACAGCTCCAACCCGAACTACAAAGGAACTTTACCACAATGCAAGAGGTGTTATAAGCACCACACCGGGTATTGCAATGTTGTCTGTGAAAAATGCCAACGGACTGGGCATGTTGGTAAGGATTGTAAGGTTACTACTTTGAACGTGAAGCCAAACCACAACAACAATGGGCCTAGGAAATGTTATGAGTGTGGAAAGACGGGCCATTTCAGAAACGAGTGCCCAAACAAGCGTAAGGATGGCGGACCACCACGTGCTAGAGCCTTCAATGTTAATGCAAGGGACGCTCGCGACAACCCCGACTTGGTGACAGGTATATTCAAAATCAACAATCTTTTAGCTTCTGTCCTATTTGATACTGGTGCCGATAGGAGCTATGTGTGTAGACATTTTTGTGATAAGTTAGATTGGTCGTTAGTTCCTTTGAAGGAAAGTATGCTTGTCGAGGTCGCCAATGGAAAACTTGAAAAGGTTGACCATATTAGTCGTGGAGCTATTATCAACATAGCTGGTGCAGATTTCGAAATTGATTTGATACCTATCAAACTGGGAAGTTTTGACGTGATCGTCGGTATGGATTGGTTGAGCAAGATAAAGGCCGATGTTATCTGTGGAGATAAAGCACTTCGCATACCACAAGGAGATGGCGAACCACTGGTTATCTATGGAGAGAGATGTACCTCGAAGTTGAACCTCATTAGTTGCGTGAAAGCGCAAAAGATTATGAAGAAGGGACGCTTTGCTGTCCTAGCACATGTGAAAGCGGTAGAAACTGAGGTGAAGAACGTGAACGACGTTCGAATTGTGAACGAATTTTCTGATGTCTTCCCAGAGGAATTGCCTGGATTACCGCCGCAGAGAGCAGTAGAGTTTCAGATTGACTTAGTGCCAGGAGCTGCACCTGTAGCTCGCGCACCTTATAGACTCGCACCTTCCGAGATGCAAGAATTACAGAGTCAACTACAAGAGCTATTAGATCGAGGGTTTATCCAACCAAGCTTCTCGCCTTGGGGTGCACCTGTGTTGTTTGTAAAGAAGAAGGATGGATCCTTCCGTATGTGTATCGACTACCGTGAACTCAACAAATTGACTATCAAAAATCGATATCCTCTTCCACGAATTGATGATCTTTTTGATCAACTACAAGGATCGAGCGTTTATTCAAAGATCGATTTGCGATCCGGATATCACCAGCTGAGGGTGAAGGAAAGTGACGTGATGAAAACTGCATTCAGGACCCGTTATGGTCATTATGAGTTCCTCGTGATGCCATTCGGTTTGACAAATGCACCTGCCGTGTTCATGGATCTCATGAATCGTGTCTGCAAGCCTTACTTGGATAAGTTTGTTATCGTCTTCATAGATGATATCCTCATCTACTCTAAGAGCGAAGAAGAACATGAGCAACACCTTCGGCTAGTGCTTGAACTCTTAAGACAAGAGCAACTTTACGCCAAATTCTCCAAGTGCGAATTTTGGTTGAAGGAAGTACAGTTTTTGGGTC
Source organism: Rutidosis leptorrhynchoides (assembly GCF_046630445.1). Lineage (NCBI taxonomy): Eukaryota > Viridiplantae > Streptophyta > Magnoliopsida > Asterales > Asteraceae > Rutidosis > Rutidosis leptorrhynchoides. The sequence continues at coordinate 702,201,397 of NC_092333.1, read as the reverse complement.
ATGTTGTGAGCGACCAGGGTATCAAAGTTGATCCCGCCAAGATTGAAGCCATCAGCAAGTGGGAGACCCCCACTACTCCAACGCATATTCGCCAATTTCTAGGTCTCGCCGGTTATTATCGAAGGTTTATCGAAGGATTTTCTCTGATTGCGCGTCCTTTGACCGCACTGACTCACAAGGGCAAGAAGTTCATTTGGGAACCCGCACATGAATCAGCATTCCAAACTTTGAAGAAGAAGTTAACCTCCGCACCTATCCTATCACTTCCTGAAGGTAGTGACGACTTTGTTGTTTATTGCGATGCATCGAAGAGTGGTTTTGGTTGTGTACTGATGCAACGATCAAAGGTTATTGCCTATGCCTCCCGCCAACTGAAGATTCACGAGCGGAACTACACTACGCATGATCTTGAACTTGGAGCCGTTGTCTTTGCGCTCAAATTGTGGAGACACTATTTGTATGGAACTAAGAGCACTATCTTCACCGATCACAAGAGTCTCCAGCACATATTTGATCAGAAGCAATTGAATATGAGACAGCGTCGATGGATCGAGACGCTCAACGACTACGATTGTGAACTCCGTTATCACCCTGGCAAGGCCAATGTTGTAGCTGACGCTTTAAGCCGAAAGGAGAGGACGGTACCTCTCCGTGTTAGGGCTCTGAACATCACCATCCATTCGAACCTCAACAACCAGATCAGAGTAGCCCAAATTGAGGCTCTCAAGGAGGAGAACATATCTCACGAGCATTTGAACATACTTGTCTCTCGATTCGAGGTTAGAGAGTCTGGACTCCGATGTTATGCCGGAAGAATTTGGGTACCTTACTATGGAGATCTACGAAGCCTGATACTTGATGAAGCACACAAATCGAGATATTCGATTCACCCCGGTGCAGGTAAGATGTACCACGACCTTAAAGAACAGTATTGGTGGCCGAATCTTAAGAAGGACGTTGCGACTTATGTTGGTAAGTGTTTGACTTGCTCGAAGGTTAAAGCCGAGCATCAGAGACCTTCTGGGTTACTTCAACAGCCGGAAATCCCACAATGGAAGTGGGAAAGGATCACAATGGATTTCATTACTAAGCTGCCGAAGACGGTGGGCGGATGCGATACTATTTGGGTTATTGTTGACCGCCTCACCAAATCTGCACACTTCCTAGCGATGAAGGAAACTGATACAATGGAAAGACTTGCTCAGCTGTACATCAAAGAGGTTGTATCTCGTCATGGTGTACCTTTATCAATCATCTCCGATCGCGATCCCCGTTTTGCTTCCAGATTTTGGCGTTCTTTGCAAGAAGCCATGGGAACTCGTCTTGACATGAGTACTGCTTATCATCCTCAGACTGACGGGCAAAGTGAATGAACGATTCAGACCTTGGAGGACATGCTGCGTGCATGTGTCATTGATTTTGGAAAGGCCTGGGAAAGGCATTTGCCACTCGCCGAATTCTCGTACAACAACAGTTATCACTCAAGCATTAATGCTGCACCTTTTGAAGCATTGTATGGTCGTAAGTGCCGATCTCCTATTTGTTGGGCCGAAGTAGGCGAAAAGCAAATCACTGGACCCGAGGTAGTCCACGAAACCACGGAGAAGATTGCTCAGATCCAAGCTAGACTTAAGACTGCCCGTGATCGCCAAAAGAGTTATGCCGATCTTAAACGTAAGGACTTTGAATTTAATGTTGGTGATCGTGTAATGTTGAAGGTTGCACCTTGGAAAGGTGTGATCCGTTTTGGAAAACGTGGAAAGTTGAACCCACGATACATTGGTCCTTTCGAGATCTTGGAACGTGTTGGACCAGTTGCATACCGTTTGGATCTACCAGCACAATTGAGCTCAGTTCATCCTACCTTCCATGTGTCAAACTTGAAGAAGTGTCTTGCTGCACCCGAACTCATCATACCATTGGAAGAACTTACTATTGATGAAAAACTCCACTTTGTGGAGGAACCTGTTGAGATTATGGATCGTGAGATCAAAACTTTGAAACGCAACAAGATTCCGATTGTACGAGTACGATGGAATGCCAAACGAGGACCTGAGTTTACTTGGGAACGAGAGGATCAAATGATGCGGAAATATCCTCATCTTTTCCCGACTCCTCCATCCACTTCAGCTTAAATTTCGGGACGAAATTTTCTTTAACAGGTGGGTAATGTAACGACCCTGGTTTTTCCAACGTTAATTATTAATAATTATTATTATTAATACGTGTGATTAAACGAATGTATATAATTACATTTACATGTTTCCATGATTGCCCGTACTTGACTTTTAAGGGCCCGAAACGTCCCTGCGACACACGAAACTGCGCGAATAATATTTTTAGAATATTATTTACATTCATGATTATTTATTATTAATCATTTTAATTAATCAAGGTTAGTGATTAATTACATGGGCTTTAATTATTTAAATTGCACCTTTAATTAAACTTGGGCTTTTAATTACTAAACTTGGGCCAAGAAAGCCCACCCTACTCTTTTATGGACTTACAAGCCCACTCATTTAAGCTAGTTTATGTTAAAAATTAATCATGGTTTATTAGGCTAATTAGGGGGCAAAGTACTACAAGCATGCTAGCATCTTTCTCCATGCATTTAACCTTATTACTTATCCTAGCATACACCAAGCTCCAACACTAGAAAGCAAGCAAGTTGACTACCTCTTTTGCCTAACCAAACCGTCCACCCTTGTATTGGAATGGGTTCTTTTGTTTCAAGCCTTGCTACTTACTTACTTGCAATTCATTTCATTTCTACACACACACATACTACACCTCTTTTCTCTCTAGCATTTTTCTCCCAAAAACTAGTAAGTAACAACAAAATACTTCTTCTTTCTCCTCCCTAAAAACCGAATGCAAGCACTCTCAAATCATCATCATCATTTCTTGTTTACTACTTGTTGTTTGTAATTGTTACTTGTCATTGTTAAAGATCAAACTTAGTAGTTTGTATCTTCATGTATCTTGTTACTTCCATTATGTTTAAGGAAGTCAAGAACAAAGAATCTAAGTTCTTTCATAACTTATGGTTCTACTTTACTTGTTTTCAAGATTTAAAGTTTATAATCTTCATATTGTTACTTGTGTTCTTGTTTGTTGTATGTTACTAGAATACCACCTTCATGGTTGGTTTAGGCTTATCATTCATTTTCTTTATTTTGTATGTTTACTACACACTTGAACAAGAACATGAAACCAACAAGAGCTTACACTTTGGTGCAAGTATCATGGATCCAACACTTGGTTGTGATCCTTCTTAGTGTTCATGAACTTGTTCATAAGTTACTTACATTTCTAGATCTAAGTTTTGGCTTAGTATCTCTTTAAGAAGTAAAAATCAATTTGTAAAGTTCTTATTTACTTGGTAACTAGTTGTATTTACTTTATTTTACTTAAATGTAACCTTGGTCATGATTACTAGTTAATCTTGATCTTATATTTCTTGGATCTAACTTGTTAGTTCAAGAACAACACTTTAAACTCTCTAACTTGTGTTGATTTGACTTAAGAACTATAGATCTAGACTTTTGAGTCTTTAATCTCCAAGATCTAACTAAGAACTATGTTCTACAAGCTAAGATCTTGCTTACTTAAGTTCATTTCAAGTTTGTAACTTGTTATTTGTTTCAAAGTTCATGAATGTGTTAGATCTAAGACTTGGTGTAACTTTGGTTCATCAAACTAATGTCTTAGACATGTACTAGGGTTATGATGGTCAAGACTTGGTTAATATGATGTAAACACGTCCATGAGTTGTGCACTTGAAGCTAGACGCATCAAGGATGAGAACCATGATGAGCATCCAACACCAAGATCACCGGAACCCTTGAAAACCCACTGCATTCTGTCCAAAAGTTTCTGACCTACTGTTTCTGGACCAGACCAGTAGGTCTGGGCTGATCCCATCTTGATTTTTGGATAGAAATTTTCGAGTAGATAACTTTTCATGTAAGACTCATCTTCATACGAGTCACGGTTTAGGATTTATGGCCCTCCGTTCGTCACTATGTCCTTTAACGTTGTGCAGAAAATTCTGACCTACTCGCACTTAAACCGTCGCCACGGTCAAACTAAGACGAATTAGCTTCTGTAATTTTAACCACACTTAAGGGACTCATAGACGGAGCCATGGCCACTGGTCTCACCTTATTTCAGTAGGTATAGAGACCGTGGCGACTGACCGAAGTCAGCCTTTGTTTTAAAACTTCCTTTATGAACCAAACATACCTATACCTTTCGTTTGATGATGATTGATGATGACCCTTATGACCTTAATTACATACTTAAAAACCTTTTGAGACGACTTACTGACTTAGTACTATTTGACTTAGGTTGAGGACACTCGGACCGTTACTTGCACACCATTCCCGACTACTACTTTACAGCTACTACTATCATTGTGAGTTATAGCATTCCCTTTTTACTTTAACTTATTTTGGGAACTGAGAATACATGCGGATTTTATGTTTTACATACTAGGCACGAGTACTTAAACTTTATATATGTGTGGGTTATACAACGGCATAAACATTCCCTTTAGCTCGGTAACGTTTAATCATTGGTTTTTGAACCGTGAACGCGAATCTTAGATATGGATCCATAGGGTTTGACATCCCCACTCGGGCTAGTAGCGCTAGCATTTAACGGGTGTTTAATACTTCGAGGTTATACGCACTTGCCAAGTGCACTTTAAGGGGGTACATTAAACGTTAAGTTAGTTATCGAGTGCCCACGGTTAAGCATATACTTTTACATACTTTTGAACGCTCGTTGTAGCACTGAAATCTCGTGGCCTACTTACTTTACTGTTATACTTAAACTATAGCTCACCAACCTTTGTGTTGACCTTTTTAAGCGTGTATTTCTCAGGTGCTTGAAGTCGCTTCCGCTATCATACTAGTCGTGCTGTAGAACCCGCTGCTTAGAGTTGTTATCGCATGACTATTTATCTTGCATTCAAACTTAATTACTTTTGAACTTATGTTATGTAACGACCTTGATGGTCATATACACTTATTTAACGCTTCTACTTAGTGAAGCATAATTTTGGTTTGTAAAACATTCGACGTTTGTTATGACGTCACTTTTATTAATGATTGCAACTCTGTTTTGAAAACGCATATAGTACTTAACCTTGTAATGATCCTGTTGATGATGGTCCGTACATGATGATTTAGTACGAGGCGTTACATTTGGTATCAGAGCCAGGTTGTAGGGAATTAGGTTGCATTAGTGAGTCTAAGACCGACCCGAGTAGGATTCACTAATAGGACTAATCTACAACTTGCTAGTTTACGTGTTTCTGCTGAACTTACTGCATGCTGCTGCTTACTATTACTGCTATATGCCACATGCTATTACATGATTTCACTACTGCATGATGCTACTTGCTTTCGATTGCATGCTACCTTCATACGAATTACTGATATTGCCATGCTACTTATTGTCATACATGATTTAAACTGTTGGCCTATTATTTGCTTGCTTTATGACATACTGACATGGAAAATTTATTTTTCCTTGTTCAGATGTCGGACGTTCCACCTGTTGACATTCCGGGCAGTACAGGCTCAGACCCCGTTGTTCCACCTACTGCTGCACCTGCTGCTGCTGCTGCTGCTGCCGATATTCCGGCCCCGACACCCACTGGCGATCCCGGCGCTTCTACTTCTGGAGCTAGCTCTAGCGCACCTGCCCCAGTGTCTGCTTCCAGACCCCCGAGGCAACTGGCTCGCATTGGTGGTATGGAGATCCCCGCGGAGTTCGGGGAAGGTCCCTTCCGTAATCACTGGCGCACACCTTGCCGACGCACTCCCGACGGACGCCTAGCCGTGATTACGCCAGGCCGACATCGACAGATGTTGGCCGCTTTCGGACATTTCGGATTACCACCTCCGCCACCCGCGTCACCACCACATGATTCAGACGACGGGTCTTCCACCGATGCTCCTTCAGACGACACCTCATCTGACGACTCCAACGATGATGAGGATCCTGCCGATAGACCTATTCAGGCACCCTCCACCCCGCCGAAGAAGCGGTACCGTTTCGATGGCACCGTCATTCCAGGGGTGAATGGAGGTCGTGTTTTTACTGATGCTTTTGGCCATCGACGTAGGGTTACTGCTCGTAAACGAGTTGTGCCATACCCTGCCGACCCACAGATACGTAAGGTTCCCCGTTACGTATTGACTATTCCTGGAACCGTACCACCTAGATTCAGATACGCACCACTTACATCTAGGGACGTACCGTCTACATCCGGAGCCGGACCATCTACATCAGCACCACCGGCACCACCCGCACCACCCGCCCCACCTGCACCGCCTGCCCCACCAGCTCCCTCTAACAAGGAACTGATGAGGGAGATTGAGACTCTCCGAGCTCGAGTCACTGAGCTCGAGGAGCAGTTGGCTCGAGGAGCAGTTCACCCACCTTCACCGTAGGGCTCTGTATTTAGATTTCATGATGTAATCTAGATATAGTTTCATGTATTTCATATGTATTGTACGAACATATTCAGATGTATGAAACTTATTATTATTAACAAATGGAACTTTGCGTTATTTAATTCTTGCACGATGTTCTATTTACATTGCTGTACTATGATTCTGTGATGTTTGTACCTAGATGCATTATTTAATAACATGTGATGTTTTGATTCCATGATTGGTCACTATATACTGTATTATTACTACTTGCATGCTGGATTTTGACTTGGGTCAAAATTTTTGTTTAGAATACCATGGCTAACGGAAGAACCACGCTTACCGCCGCCCAGATTGAGGACATGATTAACGAACGTGTTGCTGCTGCTCTAGCAGAAAGGAACCCTCCAATTGTACCACCGCCTGTCGTTCCACTCGTCCGAGATGGGTGTACTTACAAGGAATTCCAGAGCTGCAAACCGCATAACTTCAGCGGCACCGAGGGACCAGTTGGTCTCACCAGATGGTTTGAAAAGTTGGAATCGGTATTCAGGGTTAGCAATTGTTCGGAAGCTAACAAAACGAAATTTGCATCTTGCACGCTTTCTGATGGCGCGCTTACATGGTGGAATACCATGGCCCAAGCGCAAGGAATTGATGAGGCGTATTCTACGCCTTGGGAAGAATTTAAATGTGCTATGATCGAGGAATACTGTCCGAGAACCGAAATTCAGAAGATGGAAATCGAATTTATGCAGTTAAAGGCCGTAGGGAACGACCTTAACAGTTACAACCGTAGGTTTTTGGAGTTGGCTCTTATGTGTCCGACCATGGTCACCCCCGAATTTAAGCGCTTGGAAAAATACTTCTCGGGACTTCCTAAGTCCATCAAGGGTAATGTTACCTCATCCAAGCCACCAAGCGTTCCCGAAGCAATGCGCATGGCGCATACTCTCTTGAATCAAATCATCCTTGACGAGCCGGAGAAGGCTAAGTTTGAAACTGGTAGTGGCGAGAAGAGGAAATGGGACAACAACCACAACAACAACAGGGGTAAGAACTATGATCAAAACCCAGCGAAGCGACATGAAGGGTTCAGGCAAAACAACAACAACACCAACCCCAACAACAACAGCTCCAACCCGAACTACAAAGGAACTTTACCACAATGCAAGAGGTGTTATAAGCACCACACCGGGTATTGCAATGTTGTCTGTGAAAAATGCCAACGGACTGGGCATGTTGGTAAGGATTGTAAGGTTACTACTTTGAACGTGAAGCCAAACCACAACAACAATGGGCCTAGGAAATGTTATGAGTGTGGAAAGACGGGCCATTTCAGAAACGAGTGCCCAAACAAGCGTAAGGATGGCGGACCACCACGTGCTAGAGCCTTCAATGTTAATGCAAGGGACGCTCGCGACAACCCCGACTTGGTGACAGGTATATTCAAAATCAACAATCTTTTAGCTTCTGTCCTATTTGATACTGGTGCCGATAGGAGCTATGTGTGTAGACATTTTTGTGATAAGTTAGATTGGTCGTTAGTTCCTTTGAAGGAAAGTATGCTTGTCGAGGTCGCCAATGGAAAACTTGAAAAGGTTGACCATATTAGCCGTGGAGCTATTATCAACATAGCTGGTGCAGATTTCGAAATTGATTTGATACCTATCAAACTGGGAAGTTTTGACGTGATCGTCGGTATGGATTGGTTGAGCAAGATAAAGGCCGATGTTATCTGTGGAGATAAAGCACTTCGCATACCACAAGGAGATGGCGAACCACTGGTTATCTATGGAGAGAGATGTACCTCGAAGTTGAACCTCATTAGTTGCGTGAAAGCGCAAAAGATTATGAAGAAGGGACGCTTTGCTGTCCTAGCACATGTGAAAGCGGTAGAAACTGAGGTGAAGAACGTGAACGACGTTCGAATTGTGAACGAATTTTCTGATGTCTTCCCAGAGGAATTGCCTGGATTACCGCCGCAGAGAGCAGTAGAGTTTCAGATTGACTTAGTGCCAGGAGCTGCACCTGTAGCTCGCGCACCTTATAGACTCGCACCTTCCGAGATGCAAGAATTACAGAGTCAACTACAAGAGCTATTAGATCGAGGGTTTATCCAACCAAGCTTCTCGCCTTGGGGTGCACCTGTGTTGTTTGTAAAGAAGAAGGAAGGATCCTTCCGTATGTGTATCGACTACCGTGAACTCAACAAATTGACTATCAAAAATCGATATCCTCTTCCACGAATTGATGATCTTTTTGATCAACTACAAGGATCGAGCGTTTATTCAAAGATCGATTTGCGATCCGGATATCACCAGCTGAGGGTGAAGGAAAGTGACGTGATGAAAACTGCATTCAGGACCCGTTATGGTCATTATGAGTTCCTCGTGATGCCATTCGGTTTGACAAATGCACCTGCCGTGTTCATGGATCTCATGAATCGTGTCTGCAAGCCTTACTTGGATAAGTTTGTTATCGTCTTCATAGATGATATCCTCATCTACTCTAAGAGCGAAGAAGAACATGAGCAACACCTTCGGCTAGTGCTTGAACTCTTAAGACAAGAGCAACTTTACGCCAAATTCTCCAAGTGCGAATTTTGGTTGAAGGAAGTACAGTTTTTGGGTCATGTTGTGAGCGACCAGGGTATCAAAGTTGATCCCGCCAAGATTGAAGCCATCAGCAAGTGGGAGACCCCCACTACTCCAACGCATATTCGCCAATTTCTAGGTCTCGCCGGTTATTATCGAAGGTTTATCGAAGGATTTTCTCTGATTGCGCGTCCTTTGACCGCACTGACTCACAAGGGCAAGAAGTTCATTTGGGAACCCGCACATGAATCAGCATTCCAAACTTTGAAGAAGAAGTTAACCTCCGCACCTATCCTATCACTTCCTGAAGGTAGTGACGACTTTGTTGTTTATTGCGATGCATCGAAGAGTGGTTTTGGTTGTGTACTGATGCAACGATCAAAGGTTATTGCCTATGCCTCCCGCCAACTGAAGATTCACGAGCGGAACTACACTACGCATGATCTTGAACTTGGAGCCGTTGTCTTTGCGCTCAAATTGTGGAGACACTATTTGTATGGAACTAAGAGCACTATCTTCACCGATCACAAGAGTCTCCAGCACATATTTGATCAGAAGCAATTGAATATGAGACAGCGTCGATGGATCGAGACGCTCAACGACTACGATTGTGAACTCCGTTATCACCCTGGCAAGGCCAATGTTGTAGCTGACGCTTTAAGCCGAAAGGAGAGGACGGCACCTCTCCGTGTTAGGGCTCTGAACATCACCATCCATTCGAACCTCAACAACCAGATCAGAGTAGCCCAAATTGAGGCTCTCAAGGAGGAGAACATATCTCACGAGCATTTGAACATACTTGTCTCTCGATTCGAGGTTAGAGAGTCTGGACTCCGATGTTATGCCGGAAGAATTTGGGTACCTTACTATGGAGATCTACGAAGCCTGATACTTGATGAAGCACACAAATCGAGATATTCGATTCACCCCGGTGCAGGTAAGATGTACCACGACCTTAAAGAACAGTATTGGTGGCCGAATCTTAAGAAGGACGTTGCGACTTATGTTGGTAAGTGTTTGACTTGCTCGAAGGTTAAAGCCGAGCATCAGAGACCTTCTGGGTTACTTCAACAGCCGGAAATCCCACAATGGAAGTGGGAAAGGATCACAATGGATTTCATTACTAAGCTGCCGAAGACGGTGGGCGGATGCGATACTATTTGGGTTATTGTTGACCGCCTCACCAAATCTGCACACTTCCTAGCGATGAAGGAAACTGATACAATGGAAAGACTTGCTCAGCTGTACATCAAAGAGGTTGTATCTCGTCATGGTGTACCTTTATCAATCATCTCCGATCGCGATCCCCGTTTTGCTTCCAGATTTTGGCGTTCTTTGCAAGAAGCCATGGGAACTCGTCTTGACATGAGTACTGCTTATCATCCTCAGACTGACGGGCAAAGTGAACGAATGATTCAGACCTTGGAGGACATGCTGCGTGCATGTGTCATTGATTTTGGAAAGGCCTGGGAAAGGCATTTGCCACTCGCCGAATTCTCGTACAACAACAGTTATCACTCAAGCATTAATGCTGCACCTTTTGAAGCATTGTATGGTCGTAAGTGCCGATCTCCTATTTGTTGGGCCGAAGTAGGCGAAAAGCAAATCACTGGACCCGAGGTAGTCCACGAAACCACGGAGAAGATTGCTCAGATCCAAGCTAGACTTAAGACTGCCCGTGATCGCCAAAAGAGTTATGCCGATCTTAAACGTAAGGACTTTGAATTTAATGTTGGTGATCGTGTAATGTTGAAGGTTGCACCTTGGAAAGGTGTGATCCGTTTTGGAAAACGTGGAAAGTTGAACCCACGATACATTGGTCCTTTCGAGATCTTGGAACGTGTTGGACCAGTTGCATACCGTTTGGATCTACCAGCACAATTGAGCTCAGTTCATCCTACCTTCCATGTGTCAAACTTGAAGAAGTGTCTTGCTGCACCCGAACTCATCATACCATTGGAAGAACTTACTATTGATGACAAACTCCACTTTGTGGAGGAACCTGTTGAGATTATGGATCGTGAGATCAAAACTTTGAAACGCAACAAGATTCCGATTGTACGAGTACGATGGAATGCCAAACGAGGACCTGAGTTTACTTGGGAACGAGAGGATCAAATGATGCGGAAATATCCTCATCTTTTCCTGACTCCTCCATCCACTTCAGCTTAAATTTCGGGACGAAATTTTCTTTAACAGGTGGGTAATGTAACGACCCTGGTTTTTCCAACGTTAATTATTAATAATTATTATTATTAATACGTGTGATTAAACGAATGTATATAATTACATTTACATGTTTCCATGATTGCCCGTACTTGACTTTTAAGGGCCCGAAACGTCCCTGCGACACACGAAACTGCGCGAATAATATTTTTAGAATATTATTTACATTCATGATTATTTATTATTAATCATTTTAATTAATCAAGGTTAGTGATTAATTACATGGGCTTTAATTATTTAAATTGCACCTTTAATTAAACTTGGGCTTTTAATTACTAGACTTGGGCCAAGTAAGCCCACCCTACTCTTTTATGGACTTACAAGCCCACTCATTTAAGCTAGTTTATGTTAAAAATTAATCATGGTTTATTAGGCTAATTAGGGGGCAAAGTACTACAAGCATGCTAGCATCTTTCTCCATGCATTTAACCTTATTACTTATCCTAGCATACACCAAGCTCCAACACTAGAAAGCAAGCAAGTTGACTACCTCTTTTGCCTAACCAAACCGTCCACCCTTGTATTGGAATGGGTTCTTTTGTTTCAAGCCTTGCTACTTACTTACTTGCAATTCATTTCATTTCTACACACACACATACTACACCTCTTTTCTCTCTAGCATTTTTCTCCCAAAAACTAGTAAGTAACAACAAAATACTTCTTCTTTCTCCTCCCTAAAAACCGAATGCAAGCACTCTCAAATCATCATCATCATTTCTTGTTTACTACTTGTTGTTTGTAATTGTTACTTGTCATTGTTAAAGATCAAACTTAGTAGTTTGTATCTTCATGTATCTTGTTACTTCCATTATGTTTAAGGAAGTCAAGAACAAAGAATCTAAGTTCTTTCATAACTTATGGTTCTACTTTACTTGTTTTCAAGATTTAAAGTTTATAATCTTCATATTGTTACTTGTGTTCTTGTTTGTTGTATGTTACTAGAATACCACCTTCATGGTTGGTTTAGGCTTATCATTCATTTTCTTTATTTTGTATGTTTACTACACACTTGAACAAGAACATGAAACCAACAAGAGCTTACACTTTGGTGCAAGTATCATGGATCCAACACTTGGTTGTGATCCTTCTTAGTGTTCATGAACTTGTTCATAAGTTACTTACATTTCTAGATCTAAGTTTTGGCTTAGTATCTCTTTAAGAAGTAAAAATCAATTTGTAAAGTTCTTATTTACTTGGTAACTAGTTGTATTTACTTTATTTTACTTACATGTAACCTTGGTCATGATTACTAGTTAATCTTGATCTTATATTTCTTGGATCTAACTTGTTAGTTCAAGAACAACACTTTAAACTCTCTAACTTGTGTTGATTTGACTTAAGAACTATAGATCTAGACTTTTGAGTCTTTAATCTCCAAGATCTAACTAAGAACTATGTTCTACAAGCTAAGATCTTGCTTACTTAAGTTCATTTCAAGTTTGTAACTTGTTATTTGTTTCAAAGTTCATGAATGTGTTAGATCTAAGACTTGGTGTAACTTTGGTTCATCAAACTAATGTCTTAGACATGTACTAGGGTTATGATGGTCAAGACTTGGTTAATATGATGTAAACACGTCCATGAGTTGTGCACTTGAAGCTAGACGCATCAAGGATGAGAACCATGATGAGCATCCAACACCAAGATCACCGGAACCCTTGAAAACCCACTGCATTCTGTCCAAAAGTTTCTGACCTACTGTTTCTGGACCAGACCAGTAGTTCTGGGCTGATTCCATCTTGATTTTTGGATAGAACTTTTCGAGTAGATAACTTTTCATGTAAGACTCATCTTCATACGAGTCACGGTTTAGGATTTATGGCCCTCCGTTCGTCACTATGTCCTTTAACGTTGTGCAGAAAATTCTGACCTACTCGCACTTAAACCGTCGCCACGGTCAAACTAAGACGAGTTAGCTTCTGTAATTTTAACCACACTTAAGGGACTCATAGACGGAGCCATGGCCACTGGTCTCACCTTATTTCAGTAGGTATAGAGACCGTGGCGACTGACCGAAGTCAGCCTTTGTTTTAAAACTTCCTTTATGAACCAAACATACCTATACCTTTCGTTTGATGATGATTGATGATGACCCTTATGACCTTAATTACATACTTAAAAACCTTTTGAGACGACTTACTGACTTAGTACTATTTGACTTAGGTTGAGGACACTCGGACCGTTACTTGCACACCATTCCCGACTACTACTTTACAGCTACTACTATCATTGTGAGTTATAGCATTCCCTTTTTACTTTAACTTATTTTGGGAACTGAGAATACATGCGGATTTTATGTTTTACATACTAGGCACGAGTACTTAAACTTTATATATGTGTGGGTTATACAACGGCATAAACATTCCCTTTAGCTCGGTAACGTTTAATCATTGGTTTTTGAACCGTGAACGCGAATCTTAGATATGGATCCATAGGGTTTGACATCCCCACTCGGGCTAGTAGCGCTAGCATTTAACGGGTGTTTAATACTTCGAGGTTATACGCACTTGCCAAGTGCACTTTAAGGGGGTACATTAAACGTTAAGTTAGTTATCGAGTGCCCACGGTTAAGCATATACTTTTACATACTTTTGAACGCTCGTTGTAGCACTGAAATCTCGTGGCCTACTTACTTTACTGTTATACTTAAACTATAGCTCACCAACCTTTGTGTTGACCTTTTTAAGCGTGTATTTCTCAGGTGCTTGAAGTCGCTTCCGCTATCATACTAGTCGTGCTGTAGAACCCGCTGCTTAGAGTTGTTATCGCATGACTATTTATCTTGCATTCAAACTTAATTACTTTTGAACTTATGTTATGTAACGACCTTGATGGTCATATACACTTATTTAACGCTTCTACTTAGTGAAGCATAATTTTGGTTTGTAAAACATTCGACGTTTGTTATGACGTCACTTTTATTAATGATTGCAACTCTGTTTTGAAAACGCATATAGTACTTAACCTTGTAATGATCCTGTTGATGATGGTCCGTACATGATGATTTAGTACGGGGCGTTACAGTTTACTGTAGCAAGTCGTTTTCACTGTAGCAAATAGTGTTTTACTGTAGCAAAGTCGTTTTTACTGTAGCAAATAGTGTTTTACTGTAGCAAAGTCGTTTTTACGGTAGCAATTATATATATATATATATATATATATATATATATATATATATATATATATATATATATATATATACCGGTTTACATAATATTAAATCATATAGAGAATTGGTTTAAATTAGCCGAAATTTTCCGGGTCATCACAACAGTTAAGGCAAAGCCTTATGTTAAACCATACCAACCATCACTTCCTTACCCAAGTAAAATGAGAAAAGAAAGACTTGAAGCCGAGCAATCCAAATTCTTGAATATGTTTAAACAAATAAATGTTAATCTTCCTTTCATTGATGTGATTTCAGGAATGCCAAGATATGCTAAATTCTTGAAAGATCTAATCACAAATAGAAAGAAAATGGAAGAACTTTTGGCTGTTACAATGAATGCTACTTGTTCTGCAATGCTGTTGAATAAGATACCAGAAAAATTATCAGATCCAGGAAGTTTCACAATTCCATGTTTTCTGGGTAGTCTTAGTTTAATAGAAGCATTGGCAGACTTAGGTGCTAGTATAAATTTAATGCCATATTCACTATACGCTAAACTAGACCTCGAAGAATTGAAACCAACACGAATAAGCATACAACTAGCAGATCGATCAGTAAAATATCCTAGAGGGATAATGGAGAACATGCTAGTTAAAGTTGGTACTTTAGTATTTCCAGTAGATTTTGTTATTCTGGACATGGAAGAAGATTCTCGAGTTCTTCTCATATTAGGAAGACCATTCTTAAACACGGCTAAAGCAATAATAGACGTATTTGGTAAGAAACTGACCCTAAGTATAGAGGACGAGAGTGTTACCTTTTCTCAGTGGCGATTCTAGGATCATAATTCAATGGGGTCCTATACAATATGAGTAGAATATTGTAAAAAAAATTCCCAATGAATGACTATTTACTTCCATAAAAATCACTAATTTTAAAAATATATGGGGTCCTATCTATGAATTTAGTGGTGTCCTATACAATTTTAGTAGTATTTTATACATAAATTTTTTTTGCTAATGGGGTCCTTTGACCCCACTCTACTCTATGTGGAGTCGACACTGCTTTTTCTATTGATAGAGCCATGCAACAACCCAATCTGCAGATGACACATGTTATTATATTCAAACTATAGATTCACATGCAGAATTGTTAGAAGAATTTCCAGAATTACAAGGAACGGGAGAATGTCCTTTAGGAGAAGGAACTGAACCAATTGATGAAGCTGAAATGTTAGCCGCACTCATGGCTAATGATTATGAACCAACAACCGAAGAAATTCAAATGCTAAAAGAAGAAGACAAATATCGATACAAATCATCGATAGAAGAACCACCGACATTAGAGTTAAAACGACTTTCAAACCATTTGGAATATGCTTATTTATATGGTGAATCTGAATTACCTGTAATAATATCGTCTTCTCTTACGGAAAATGAAAAATCTCAACTCATTTATGTGCTAAAAGCTCATAAACCAGCTATTGCATGGAAGATTCATGACATTAAAGGCATAAGTCCTTCGTATTGCACACATAAAATCCTTATGGAAGAAGGTCATAAAACGTATGTGCAACGCCAACGAAGACTAAATCTAAATATCCAAGATGTTGTTAAGAAAGAAATTATTAAACTGCTAGATACAGGTTTAATTTATCCAATCTCTGATAGTCCATGGGTAAGCTCAGTTTAATGCGTACCTAAGAAGGGTAGCATGACTGTCATCGCAAATGAAAAAAATGAGCTTATTCCTACTAGGACTAACAGGATGGCGTGTTTGTATTGATTATAGAAAATTAAATGACGCCACCAGAAAAGATCACTTTCCCTTACCTTTCATTGATCAAATGTTGGAAAGATTAGCCGAAAATAGTTACTATTGTTTTCTTGATGGTCTTTCCGGATACTTTCAAATTCCAATAGCACCCGAGGATTAAGAGAAAACCACGTTCACGTGCCCTTATGGTACTTTTGCTTACAAACGCATGCCATTTGGACTTTGCAAAGCCCCTGCAACCTTTCAAAGGTGCATGATGGCAATTTTTTACGACATGATAGAAGAATGCATGGAAGTTTTCATGGATGACTTTTCAGTCTTCGGTGATACTTTTGAAACATGTCTAGTTAATCTTGAACGAATGCTTATTAGATGCGAACAATCAAATCTAGTTATTAATTGGGAGAAATGCCATTTCATGGTTAAAGAATGCATCGTTCTTGGTCATAAAATTTCAAAGGAAGGAATTGAAGTGGATAGAGCTAAAGTAGATGTAATTGCTAAACTTCCACATCCCACCAATGTTAGAGGAGTTAGGAGTTTTCTAGGGCATGCCGGTTTTTACCGACGTTTCATAAAAGATTTTTCTAAAATTTTCACTCCTATGAATAAACTCCTAGAAAAGGATGCTCCATTCATCTTTTCAGATGAATGCATCAAATCTTTTAATATTCTTAAAGAAAAACTCACTAATGCGCCGATCATGATAACTCCAAATTGGAATCTACCGTTTGAACTCATGTGCGATGCAAGTGATTTTGCAATGGGAGCCGTTTTGGGACAAAGGATTGAAAAACGATTTCAACCTATTTATTACGCTAGTAAGACATTACAAGGAGCACAAACGAACTACACAACTACTGAAAAAGAACTCCTTGCTATTGTCTTTGCTTTTGACAAATTTCGATCATATCTTGTTCTAGCTAAAACGGTGGTCTATACTGACCATTCTGCTCTTAGATATCTATTTTCAAAACAAGATGCCAAACCACGATTAATCCGTTGGATATTACTCTTACAAGAGTTCGATATTGAAATCCGAGACAGAAAGGGAGCAGAAAATCTCGCCGCTGATCATCTTTCTTGTCTTGAAAATCCCGAATTAGAAGTTCTAAATGAATCGGCCATACAAGATAACTTTCCTGATGAATATCTATTAAAGATAGATTATAATGAAATTCCATGGTTTGCAGACTATGCAAACTACTTAGTATATGGATTCCTTGAAAAAGGGTTGTCGTACCAAAAACGAAAGAAATTCTTTAGTGATATAAAACACTATTTCTGAGAAGATCCACATTTGTTTAAAAGTTGTCCCGATAGAATAATACGCCGATGCGTATTCGGAGATGAAGCTAGTCAAATCTTAAACCATTGTCACATAGGACCAACAGGAGGGCATTATGGGCCTCAACTCACAGCAAGAAAAGTTTATGACGCTGGATTCTATTGGCCTACAATTTTCAAAGATGCACACCTTCTTTGTAAATCCTGTGATGCTTGTCAAAGGGCCGGAAAAATAAGTCAACATGATGAAATGCCACAAAATGTCATTCAAGTATGTGAAGTATTTGACATTTGGGGTATTAAATTTATGGGTCCATTTCCAAAATCTCATAATAATCTCTACATTCTCGTTGCCATTGATTATGTATCTAAATGAGCGGAAGCACAAGCTCTCCCAACTAACGATGCACGAGTTGTAGTCACCTTTTTAAAACGTCTTTTTGCTAGGTTCGGAACACCGAAAGCTTTAATAAGTGATCGGGGTACTCATTTTTGTAATAATCAACTTGAGAAAGTTCTTAAAAGATATGGAGTAACTCATAAAAGCTCTACTGCTTATCATCCACAAACAAGTGGACAAGTTGAAAATACCAACCGAGCATTAAAAGTATTCTAGAGAAAACCGTAGGATCAAATCCAAAGGAATGGTCCATGAAATTGGAGGATGCACTCTGGGCTTTTAGAACAGCCTACAAAACTCCAATTGAAACCACACCTTTCAGACTCGTTTACGAAAAAGCATGTCACCTTCCAGTAGAAATTGAGCATAAAGCACTTTGGGCTTTGAAGACTTGTAATCTTGATTTACATGAAGCCGGACGTTTACGGTTAAGTCAATAAAACGAATTAGAAGAATTAAGACATGAAGCATATGAAAATTCGTTAATCTATAAGGAAAGAACGAAGAAATGGCATGATAAAAGAATCAGAAGTTCAAAAAAATTTAAAGAATGAGACAGAGTTCTTCTTTTCAATTCACGATTCAAGCTATTTACTGGAAAATTGAAATCAAGATGGTCTGGACCATTCATAGTCAAAAGAGTTTTCTCGTACGGAACAGTAGAATTAATAAATTTAAATGGGATTGAATTTAAGGTTAATGGTCACAGAGTTAAACATTACATAGATAATCCATTGGAAGTTGAAGATGAAGTTAATCACAATTTCGACACCACAGCTAACTAAGTGTGGGAAGATTCGAATCTTTTAAGGGTGATATATATTTCTGTTAGGGTTAGATTTTCTATTTTCGTGTAGTTCTCGAGAATGGAATCCGAATGGTCTTTCCCTAGCAGACCTAAAGAACTAGTCTTCTCCCTCCATTCTGAATTTTTATTTTTTTAGGTTTTACGAGATGAAGAATTCCTTTGATTTGAACCATGGTCTACTACTACACGCTATGATTACTAAACGTAATAATAACATCTTTCCGAGTGAACTGGTATCATTCATAAGAGGCAAAATGGACGAAGTGAGGAAAGAACTCAGGAAAGATCATCATAAGACACATTTTGGTAAAGGGAAATCAAAATCCGCAACAAAAAGAAGAGCACGACACCTTGAAAGATGTCATAAATGCGGAAAATAGTCACACGAAGGTAAATGTTCGAACAATCAAACATATTCAAATACCGAATTTGTTACTCTATGCAGAGAAGGACCGTTCATGTGTTTAGAAGAAAAATTATTGAAGAATCAAGGTTATACTTATGTAGCTATGGAAAATCAAATCACACGACTCTCCTATGAGTCGGCTTAAGCAGGTCTCTGAGAATTCTATCTCACAGGTAAGTATGTACAGTTTTTATTTGTTTTTATTTATTGCTTTTAACCTTTTGATAATAAACGTTGAATCGTTCGCTATAAAGTATTAAATTGGTATTCAATAAAATTAGGTATGCAAAACCGAAATTATTGATATCATACAAAAATTTATTACATCACTGCGAAATTTACCGTTTATTCTTAAGGTATAAATATCTTTAATCAATCAATCCAAAATATTTCAAAAATTCGTCAGGAGTAAAACTAGGTAAAATAGCCGAAATTACTTTACCCAAAAGAGGGGCGTATATTTTTGATAATATATGATTGATTACAGTGGGATAAAAGACCAAAAAGATTTTTAATTTTAATGTTTACCTTGTTTTTAAATTAATATTAAATTATTATTGTAAATTTCTAAAATCAATATATTTAAGTTTTTTTAAATATTTTAAAAATTAATATTTTCAATATAAGTTCGTAAAATTAATGTATAAAAATTTTAATAATATTAATATGAATTTTTAATTTTATGCATTTTAAAATTTAAGTTTGGTTTGAATTTAAAAACAAAAATGTACTTTATTTCATTAAGTTAAAAATGTGATTTCTGAAAATTAGTCGTGAGTTGAAGACTAGGTCGTTGAACCGAAATTACTTTATCCAAGGGAGGGACGAGAAATTTTATTATCATTATTTTTAATCTTATTGAATTAAAGTATGCCAAAAACATTAAAAAAGCCCAAAAATCTTTGCTTTTAAAACAAACGCTTTTAAATGACAAATTTTAAAATTTTGTCGAGGGACGGACTAGGACAACGATCCGAAACGACCTCGTCCTAAATAACAAGGAAAACAAAATTTTAAATTTATTAATTTTTGTTTTATTAAGTAAAAGGATTGTATAAAAAAAAAGAAAAAAAAAGCCTGGACCCCATGCGATCGCATGGGGTTTGCACATGGGAACCATGCGATGCATGGAGCCAGATAGCTGGACAGAAACAAAAGGCCATCGAACTGGTCTCTGTCTCCCACAATTTACACACACATACACGAGCATACACACATATAATCACCAAAAATCACCAATTTTCAACCAAATTCAACGAAATTACTTGCAATGATCCGCTCTAATCATGCATTTTCTCATATGGGGAAGCAAAAAGGTAAAGATTTCACCCCTAATGACCATTGTACCCTTGGGGTATGGTGTAATTAGTGATTTTAATAATTATATGTTTATAATTATTTAGTTGTTTAGTTGAGACCAGTTTGTGACAAAGGTCACAGAACAGGTTCGTTTGTTGAATTTGGACTCTGTTAGGGCCCACTAACAAAGTACGAAAGATATCAGATAACTGATAAATACCCGTGTGTTGTGAGGTATGGGTTTACAACCCATTTATGTGTATGTATCAGTCTAGTGAGTTCATTTTCTCTAGAACTCTCCAAATTGCTCCCGTACCTAACATTTATCACTCTCAAACCCTAATCTAATTCAAGTGTGGAATTGGATCAAGAAACTTTAAGGATTGAATTGTTGTAAGATTGAATCATTGTTTGATTTCTTAAGAATTGGGTTTTTGTGTTCTTGAATAAAAAGTGAGTTTTGATGCTTGAATCTTTATGAAATGTATTTTTTATGCTTAATTGATGTTAGATATATGTTATATAGTTGTTATATGATGTTTTTGAAGTGGTTTCATGATCAGATTGAGCAAAAATCATGATTTTGGGTCAAAAAACGCGAAAACAGCGTGCTGAAACTAATTTTCAGCACCCACACTTTTGACAGATCAACCGTATGTGTGACCACACTTTTTATGGTCAACTACACGGTTGAGGAGTCACTCATACGTGTGATGTCTCAGTCACACGTGTGACAGCTGGTCAGATTTTGTGGAAACTTGTTTTGGTCATAACTTTCAAACCGTAGCTCCGTTTTTGATGAATCAAGTATCATTGGAATCGTAATGAAAAATCCTTTCCAATGGTAAACTTTTAAGAAACTGGATCAAAGTTTATTTTGGTCAGAAAAAGGGGTTTTAGGGTCTATGCCTTGTTTTGCACGCATTTGAGTGTCGTTATGGGTTGAAGTTATGATGTAGACTTATCATATAGTGATTACATGTTTGTAGGTGTTGATTTAGTGTATGTATTGATGTTTGATGTTGTGATTTTGGGTTGAAACCCATTTAAATAGATGTTGCTACTGTTCTTCATCACTCGCACGAGTGAGCCTTCACTCGTACCGTTGAGGTAGTCAACCGTGTGGTGAACCGTGCGGGTGAGTGGTGATGGGAACTTATGTTTTGATTGTGATGATACATACGATTGAGATATGACTCGTACGAGTCACTGGTCACTCGTGTAGTAAACTGTACGGATCAGGTGAGTCATTGTTGGATGTTTGGTCATAGACCAAACGTACGAGCGAGTTATCAATTGCACAGTTGAGTGTTCTCAAACGTGCGTGTGATGGTGTTACTTGTACGGTTGACAGACCAATTGTAAAGTGATTAAGTGTTGGTTTTAGTATTGGTGTTGTTGTCTTGTTGTTGAGTTGTTATCAAGACATGATTACTGACTGTGTTATGTCTATTCTCAGGTGATAAGGACAAAGAGAAGGCTCAGTAAGATTAGAATTCTGAGTGCCTTCTGTTGCTGGTAATCGGTGAGTGAGATTATCTCCGGGTGTAGTATAGAGTAGCAAGTTGTGCTACTATGTTGTACTGTTTTAGTTGCTATGCTTAGTAGATTTGTTGTAATAATGATCATTGTAGAGTTGCCATGCTAGTTGTAGGGACAGTTGTTCGTAGTGGTAGTTGCTTAACAGTTGTGTGCACAAATTGTAGTTGCCTGTTGGAACCTATTGTTGTTAGGTTTAGCTCAGGGAGGTCAACCTTGTCGTGGTTGGGTCCAGTTGGCTACTGTTTGTTGAGTATAGTGCTGAATGATGCATCACCTGCGTGTGGATTTACTATACTGGGGATTCAGTAGTAAAGAATTTCGGTAGATGCTAGACTGATCAGCTAGTGGTCGTGTGCTCGTACAAGCCACCGAGTCTCTAGTTAGAGCATAGTTGCGAGTTGATAGTTGCCAGTTGATAGTTGCAAGTTGTTAGTTGTCGGTTGCCTGTTATTGATTGTTGTAGTTGCTGTAGTTGTACAATTTGGTGCTGCATGCTAGATCTGTTAGATAATTTCATTCACTTAGCCTCATGCTAACCCCCCCCCCCCCCACCTCCTCCCTTGCAGGTTTTGGATGTTAGCGGGTTTCGGGATAGAAGTGGTTGTTTGAAGATATGTTTGACAAGACGAACTCTGATGTCTTAACTTTTATAAATATGTAACTAGTTGTTTAACGTAACACCGGTGGTTTTCAATAAGTAACTAGCTAATGATTTGTGATAATCATGTTTGTAATTAACTAAGGGTATTTATGCAAATTAAGACTTCCGCTGTGATTTAAAAAAAAAATCAGGGTGTTACAACTTGGTATCAGAGCATAGGTTTGGCCGCATGTACATTGTGTTGAATGTCATGTTCCTAAACCTTGTGTTGTGTCAAACATATCTGAGGGGATGGGTTAAGTGAAGGTAGGGATTACATGCGTTAGTTGATAGGTACTAACATGTTTTCCACTAAGCGTTGGTGTGAGTTGTTGTGGTAGTGCAGATATGGCAGATAATGCAGGAAACGCAACTGGTCCATCAGCCCCCGGAACATTCAGAGCCCCTGATGAAGACGGATATGTGTCAGAAGAGGATCCGCAGGAACAAATTCTAGATTTGGAAAGTCAGTTAAACGAAGCACATGATCGAATAAGGGAATTAGAACAAAGTCAGGTAATAGTGAATCCAAGTGGTAGCGTACTGAATCAAATGTTTAATGGGTATCCGGTGCAGCCAAATATGTATCAGCAAACTGGAAGTTCTTTCCAACAACCGCAATGGTTATCACCTCAGTATCAGTTTCCTCAACAGTATCAGATGTCACCTCAGTTTAATCAACAGTTCCCAAATCAGATGTGGGGTCCGTATCAGACGCCGATGTTTTAACAACCAAAGAAATGTACGTTCAAACAGTTTCTGGATTGTAATCCACCCGAGTATTCAGGAAGTTCTAACCCAATGGTAACCCTTAACTGGTTAAGAGAGATAGAAAAGGTTTTTGAGGCATGTTAGTGCGAAAAAGAATTGCAGGTTATTTATGCTAGTCGTATGCTGAAGAATAGGGCAATGGTTTAGTGGGATACGGTTATTTCTAGTATACCAAAAGAGCAAGTGAACATGATTACTTGGGAACAATTTTATAGTAAAGTTTGTGAGCAGTATTGTTCGTCTTATGACCTCAATCGAATTAAGACGGAATTTCTGGCAATGAAAATGACACCTCAGATGATGATAGATGAGGTGATTGAGCAGTATATGGATAAATTAAAGTTTGTGCAACAGTGGGTTCCAGATGAGCAGTCCAGAATTTAGCACTTTGTTAATATAATTTTACCAGAGTACAGAACAATGGTTAGGATGGCGACGACGTTATCGCAAGCGTTTGTTATGGCAAAGATAGTAGAGGATGACGTCAGAGCAGCAAGGAATAGAATAGTAGGTTATGAGATGCCACAACAAGATCAGGTGATGAGTCATTCAGACTCTAGGTCAAAGAAGTCTGTTAAGTTGAAACAGAAGAGTGGGTCAGAACATAGTGGGTCAGCATCAAGTCAGAATTCTTGGTGCTATAGTTGCAGATCATCTCATAGTGGTCCTTATTCAGATTCAACTAAAATATGTTTGAGATGTGGTATTGTGGGACACGAGATTCGGATGTGTTCGTTCCAAGAGGATGTATGTTGGAGATGTCATCAAGTGGGGCATAGGTCAGCTCAGTGTCCGTATGTAAGAGGATCAGGTTCTAAGACGGGGCCAGGAGCACAGTCGGGATCAATAGGTGGATCTTCTGGTTCTCCAGTTGGGCAGAAAAGAAAGAATCCACCTACGTCAATAGCAAGAGCTTATCAGATGGTTGCAGATGCAGATGTTGAATATGATGTGAATACAGGTATGCTTCAAAATCCTCGTATTGTTTAGTTATATATATGTATATGATTGTGTATATATATGTGTGTGGAGATTGGTAGATCTTGATTGTAGTGTAAGATTTATTTTGTTGGGTTATGTTGTTTATGTTTGGTTGCGACCTTGTGTGCTTTGTGGGGGTAAGGGTGACCCTTAGGTTGAATTTTTGGGATTGAAGACCGTGACTTAGATAGAGATGTGTTTGGTATCTTTATGAAGTGGACTTTTGGATGACACGAAGTTGTTAGATAGTGACATGAGTATGAGTGATATGTTGGTGGTGGACCTTATTGACCAGATATTTCCTATGCTTGTTGGATATGTAGTGATGTTGGTAGACTATATTTGAACATTCGATGGATAATGTTTTGAGTAACTGTGATTGGACAGATGGTGTAATCGATTAATCATAAAGTAGTTAAATTAATTACCGATGCTTATTGAGGAAATTGATTGGACATAAGTTAGTGAATGAGACAGTAGAATTTCTTCGTTTCGAGCAACTCAGAATGAAGGTATGATTTAGGATAATATGCTTGTGTCCGGCCAACAGAAGTATATTGTGATAAATCATACGGAATTTCTGGGAAGCTGAAAGAAAAGTAGGTGGCCTGTGCTATATTGGATTGTGATGTGACTGAATATGAGACGAATAACCTGTGTAGTTCTGTTGACTTACGAGACAAATTCGTGGACATAGGTATAGATTTTAACATAATGATTAATTCTATTGCCTAAGCTTTGGATAATTGGGAAAAGTGGACTGTATAAAGAGTTGAATTGGATGACAGATTGTGAAATTTATGATATGGAATGGTGAAGAAACATGAATTTGACTCTGATTATTTGACTTGATCGTGTAATTTGTGGGCTTAAGTGGATTAACGAACGTTGATCGATGAAGATTGTGACAAGTTATTTTGTATCGGGAGTGTATTGACGTCAAGAATCTCATTTCCCTATGCAATTGTGGTGGATATCGTCGGTATTGGGGATAAGATCGATAAAGTTAACCGTGTGTTTTGGCGGTTCGAGTAACAATTTTTGGGTTTGTTGAGCATAGTTGACCCGATTCCGATGACGGAATCTCTTTTAAGGAGGGTAGATTTGTAACACCCGCGTTTTGGGCCTAGATGAAATGACCATTGTACCCTTAGGGTATGGTGTAATTAGTGATTTTAATAATTATATGTTTATAATTATTTAGTTGTTTAGTTGAGACCAGTTTGTGACAAGGGTCACAGAACAGGTTCGTTTGTTGAATTTGGACTCCGTTAGGGCCCCCTAACGAAGTACGAAAGATATCAGATAACTGATAAATACCCGTGTGTTGTGAGGTATGGGTTTACAACCCATTTATGTGTATGTATCAGTCTAGTGAGTTCATTTTCTCTAGAACTCTCCAAATTGCTCCCGTACCTAACATTTATCACTCTCAAACCCTAATCTAATTCAAGTGTGGAATTATATCAAGAAACTTTAAGGATTGAATTGTTACTTCTTAGTGATCATCTATCCAGGTTTGTAAGATTGAATCATTGTTTGATTTCTTAAGAATTGGGTTTTTGTGTTCTTGAATAAAAAGTGAGTTTTGATGCTTGAATCTTCATGAAATGTGTTTGTTATGCTTAATTGATGTTAGATATATGTTATATAGTTGTTATATGATGTTTTTGAAGTGGTTTCATGATCAGATTGAGCAAAAATCATGATTTTGGGTCAAAAAACGCGAAAACAGCGTACTGAAACTGATTTTCAGCACCCACACTTTTGACAGATCAACTGTACGTGTGACCACACTTTTTATGGTCAACCACGCAGTTGAGGAGTCACTCGTACGTGTGATGTCTCAGTCACACGTGTGACAGCTGGTCAGATTTTGTAGAAACTTGTTTTTGTCATAACTTTCAAACCGTAGCTCCGTTTTTGATGAATCAAGTATCGTTGGAATCGTAATGAAATATCCTTTCAAATGGTAAACTTTTAAGAAACTGGATCAAAATTTATTTTGGTCAGAAAAAGGGGTTTTAGAGTTTATGCCTTGTTTTGCACGCATTTGAGTGTCGTTATGGGTTGAAGTTATGATGTAGACTTATCATATAGTGATTACATGTTTGTAGGTGTTGATTTAGTGTATGTATTGATGTTTGATGTTGTGATTTTGGGTTGAAACCCATTTAAATAGATGTTGCTACTGTTCTTCATCACTCGCACGAGTGAGCCTTCACTCGTACGGTTGAGGTAGTCAACCGTGTGGTGAACCGTGCGAGTGAGTGGTGATGGGAACTTATGTTTTGATTATGATGATACGTACGATTGAGATGTGACTCGTACGAGTCACTGGTCACTCGTGTAGTGAACCGTACGGATCAGGTGAGTCATTGTTGGATGTTTGGTCATAGACCAAACGTACGAGCTAGTTGTCAACCGCACGGTTGAGTGTTCTCAAACATGCATGTGATGGTGTTACTCGTACGGTTGATAGACCAATTGTAAAGTGATTAAGTGTTGGTTTTATTATTGGTGTTGTTGTCTTGTTGTTGAGTTGTTATCAAGACATGATTACTGACTGTGTTATGTCTATTCTCAGGTGATAAGGATGAAGAGAAGGCTCAGTAAGATTAGAATTTTGAGTGCCTTCTGTTACTGGTAATCGGTGAGTGGGATTATCTCCGGGTGTAGTATAGAGTAGCAAGTTGTGCTACTATGTTATACTGTTTTAGTTGCTATGCTTAGTAGATTTGTTGTAATAATGATCATTGTAGAGTTGCCATGCTAGTTGTAGGGACAGTTGTTCGTAGTGGTATTTGCTTAACAGTTGTGTGCACAAATTGTAGTTGCCTGTTAGAACCTATTGTTGTTAGGTTCAGCTCAGGGAGGTCAACCTTGTTGTGGTTGGGTCCAGTTGGCTACTGTTTGTTGAGTATAGTGCTGAATGACGCATCACCTGCGTGTGGATTTACTATACTGGGAATTCAGTAGTAAGGACTTTCGGTAGACGCTAGACTGATCAGCTAGTGGTCGTGTGCTCGTACAAGCCGCCGAGTCTCTAGTTAGAGCATAGTTGCGAGTTGATAGTTGCTAGTTGATAGTTGCAAGTTGTTAGTTGTCGGATGCCTGTTATTTATTGTTGTAGTTGCTGTAGTTGTACAAGTTGGTACTGCATGCTAGATCTGTTAGATGATTTCATTCACTTAGCCTCGTGCTAACCCCCCCCCCCCTACCTCCTCCCTTGCAGGTTTTGGATGTTAGCGGGTTTCGGGATAGAAGTGGTTGTTTGAAGATATGTTTGACAAGACGAACTTTGATGTCTTAACTTTTATAAATATGTAACTAGTTGTTTAACGTAACACCGGTGGTTTTCAATAAGTAACTAGCTAATGATTTGTGATAATCATGTTTGTAATTAACTAAGGGTATTTATGAGAATTAAGACTTCCGCTGTGATTAAAAAAAAAATCAGGGTGTTACACGTATGTCAAATTATAATGTTTTTTTCGCGGGGAGGAAGACACTCCTATTTAGATATTAACAAAGCAGAGCTTCGTATTATACATAGATTTTTAGCTAATTTGATTACACAAAGAGGTAACAACAAGGAGAAAATGACCTTACACGATTTATTTTACCTTAAATGTATTCGAAACACTAGAAGCTTCGTTAATATCCCCTACTGTGTTGGTTTTTATCTGTCCAAAATGGTGGAAGGAATTAAGAACGGGGGAATAATAGGAGGAGGTATTTTTGTTACTCTCATTGGAGAGTATTTGGGTGTAGATAGGGATCAAGGGGGTCCACTGATGGTGTGTAGGGAACAGGTTGAGACTTTAGGATTGCGGGTCTATCAGGGTGCAAAGGTATTAAAGAGCAGACGCAATCAGGCAGTACCATATTAGGGCCCTCATCCACAGGTAGAGAGAGGTTCAGATGAGGAAATGGAGGAAGCGGATGACATTAGGGATGTCATTAGGGAGGCTGTTACTGACGTTTACTAGCGTATATGTAGTGACCCGAACTTTTCCATGTTTATATATATTAATTGAGATTGATATTTACATGATTAAATGTTTCCAACATGTTAAGCAATCAAACTTGTTAAGACTTGATTAATTGAAATAGGTTTCATATAGACAATTGACCACCCGAGTTGACCAGTGATTCACGAACATTAAAACTTGTAAAAACTATATGATAACATATATATGGTTATATATATAGTTAACATGATATTATGATAAGTAAACATATCATTAAGTATATTAACAATGAACTACATATGTAAAAACAAGACTACTAACTTAATGATTTTGAAACGAGACATATATGTAACGATTATCGTTGTAACGACATTTAATGTATATATATCATATTAAGAGATATTCGTACATCATAATATCATGATAATATAATAATTTAAAATCTCATTTGATATTATAAACATTGGGTTAACAACATTTAACAAGATCGTTAACCTAAAGGTTTCAAAACAACACTTACATGTAACGACTAACGATGACTTAACGACTCAGTTAAAATGTATATACATGTAGTGTTTTAATATGTATTTATACACTTTTGAAAGACTTCAATACAATTATCAAAATACTTCTACTTAACAAAAATGCTTACAATTACATCCTCGTTCAGTTTCATCAACAATTCTACTCGTATGCACCCGTATTCGTACTCGTACAATACACAGCTTTTAGATGTATGTACTATTGGTATATACACTCCAATGATCAGCTCTTAGCAGCCCATGTGAGTCACCTAACACATGTGGGAACCATCATTTGGCAACTAGCATGAAATATCTCATAAAATTACAAAAATATGAGTAATCATTCATGACTTATTTACATGAAAACAAAATTACATATCCTTTATATCTAATCCATACACCAACGACCAAAAACACCTACAAACACTTTCATTCTTCAATTTTCTTCATCTAATTGATCTCTCTCAAGTTCTATCTTCAAGTTCTAAGTGTTCTTCATAAATTCCAAAAGTTCTAGTTTCATAAAATCAAGAATACTTTCAAGTTTGCTAGCTCACTTCCAATCTTGTAAGGTGATCATCCAACCTCAAGAAATCTTTATTTCTTACAGTAGGTTATCATTCTAATACAAGGTAATAATCATATTCAAACTTTGGTTCAATTTCTATAACTATAACAATCTTATTTCAAGTGATGATCTTACTTGAACTTGTTTTCGTGTCATGATTCTGCTTCAAGAACTTTGAGCCATCCAAGGATCCATTGAAGCTAGATCCAATTTTCTATTTTCCAGTAGGTTTATCCAAGGAACTTAAGGTAGTAATGATGTTCATAACATCATTCGATTCATACATATAAAGCTATCTTATTCGAAGGTTTAAACTTGTAATCACTAGAACATAGTTTAGTTAATTCTAAACTTGTTCGCAAACAAAAGTTAATCCTTCTAACTTGACTTTTAAAATCAACTAAACACATGTTCTATATCTATATGATATGCCAACTTAATGATTTAAAACCTGGAAACACGAAAAACACCGTAAAACCGGATTTACGCCGTCGTAGTAACACCGCGGGCTGTTTTGGGTTAGTTAATTAAAAACTATAATGAACTTTGATTTTAAAGTTGTTATTCTGAGAAAATGATTTTTATTATGAACATGAAACTATATCCAAAAATTATGATTAAACTCAAAGTGGAAGTATGTTTTCTAAAATGGTCATCTAGACGTCGTTCTTTCGACTGAAATGACTACCTTTATAAAAACGACTTGTAACTTATTTTTCCGACTATAAACCTATACTTTTTCTGTTTAGATTCATAAAATAGAGTTCAATATGAAACCATAGCAATTTGATTCACTCAAAACGGATTTAAAATGAAGAAGTTATGGGTAAAACAAGATTGGATAATTTTTCTCATTTTAGCTACGTGAAAATTGGTAACAAATCTATTCCAACCATAACTTAATCAACTTGTATTGTATATTATGTAATCTTGAGATACCATAGACACGTATACAATGTTTCGACCTATCATGTCGACACATCTATATATATTTCGGAACAACCATAGACACTCTATATGTGAATGTTGGAGTTAGCTATACAGGGTTGAGGTTGATTCCAAAATATATATAGTTTGAGTTGTGATCAATACTGAGATACGTATACACTGGGTCGTGGATTGATTCAAGATAATATTTATCGATTTATTTCTGTACATCTAACTGTGGACAACTAGTTGTAGGTTACTAACGAGGACAGCTGACTTAATAAACTTAAAACATCAAAATATATTAAAAGTGTTGTAAATATATTTTGAACATACTTTGATATATATGTATATATTGTTATAGGTTCGTGAATCAACCAGTGGCCAAATCTTACTTCTCGAAGAAGTAAAAATCTGTGAAAGTGAGTTATAGTCCCACTTTTAAAATCTAATATTTTTGGGATGAGAATACATGCAGGTTTTATAAATGATTTACAAAATAGACACAAGTACGTGAAACTACATTCTATGGTTGAATTATCGAAATCGAATATGCCCCTTTTTATTAAGTCTGGTAATCTAAGAATTAGGGAACAGACACCCTAATTGACGCGAATCCTAAAGATAGATCTATCGGGCCCAACAAGCCCCATCTAAAGTATCGGATGCTTTAGTACTTCGAAATTTATATCATATCCGAAGGGTGTCCCGGAATGATGGGGATATTCTTATATATGCATCTTGTTAATGTCGGTTACCAGGTGTTCACCATATGAATGATTTTTATCTCTATGTATGGGATGTGTATTGAAATATGAAATCTTGTGGTCTATTATTATGATTTGATATATATAGGTTAAACCTATAACTCACCAACATTTTTGTTGACGTTTTAAGCATGTTTATTCTCAGGTGATTATTAAGAGCTTCCGCTGTCGCATACTTAAATAAGGACGAGATTTGGAGTCCATGCTTGTATGATATTGTGTAAAAACTGCATTCAAGAAACTTATTTTGTTGTAACATATTTGTATTGTAAACCATTATGTAATGGTCGTGTGTAAACAGGATATTTTAGATTATCATTATTTGATAATCTACGTAAAGCTTTTTAAACCTTTATTGATGAAATAAAGGTTATGGTTTGTTTTAAAATGAATGCAGTCTTTGAAAAACGTCTCATATAGAGGTCAAAACCTCGCAACGAAATCAATTAATATGGAACGTTTTTAATCAATAAGAACGGGACATTTCAGTTGGTATCCGAGCGTTGGTCTTAGAGAACCAGAATTTTTCATTAGTGTGTCTTATCGAGTTTGTTAGGATGCATTAGTGAGTCTGGACTTCGACCGTGTTTACTTGAAAAATGATTGCTTAACAAATTTTGTTGGAAACTATATATTTTTAACATGTGAATATTATGTGATATATTAATCTCTTAACGCGTTTGATATTATGTGATAGATGTCTACCTCTAGAACAAGTCACATTGACTCACCTAATAATAATGAAGAGTCAAATATAAATTGGAATGATTCGTCGACTGATTCACAAGTTCCCGAAGAGGAACCGGAAGAAGAGTCGGAACCGGAAGAAGAATCGGAACCGGAAGAAGAATCGGAACCGGATGAAGAAATAGAACCGGTGGGGGAAATAATAAAACGGTTAAGTAAAAGAAAATCCTCAACCAACCGACCAAGGTTAATTATGGTCAATGGTGTTTCCGCCAAGGAAGCAAAATATTGGGAGGATTACCAATTCTCCGATGAATCGGATTCCGACGAGAATTCCGATGATGTTATAGAAATTACCCCAACTGAATTTAAAAAGGCAAAAGAAAATAATAAGGGAAAGGGCATAAAAATAGAGAAATCTAATTCCAACCCCGATGAACTTTATATGTATCGTCAACCCCCGAAGTCCTTAAGTTGTAACAATGACCCGGGAACCTCTAAACCACCAGGTTTTTCTAAACCAATGTGGACAACGACGGCTCGTATTAGGGGAACATCATATATCCCTAGAAACTTGGCAAAACGAACCAAAACCGAAGAAGAAGAAACGAGCGAGTCGGAATAAGATAGTTGTATTCGTGTGGTGTAATATATGTAATATAGTGTTCTTATGCTTTATGATATATGTAAAAATTGCTTGTATTAATAAGTATTTTTTTTTTATGAAACTAACTCTTGTCTATTTTACAGTTTAAAAACACAAAATGGATAGACAACCCAATATTTTAAGAGACCTATCCGGAGACATGATTGATGAAATCTTGTCTAGAGTCGGCCAGAATTCTTCGGCACAACTATTTAAGGCGAGATCAGTTTGTAAGACATTCGAAGAACGTTCCAAGAATGTCTTGGTTTATAAGAGACTTTCGTTTGAAAGATGGGGGATATCACATTGGGAAACCCATAAGTTACGATGTGTTTACTTTGACGCATATATTGCGGGGAACCCAAATGCTATTTTACGCAACGGGTTAAGAAATTATTTTGACTCAATATATCCGAATATTGGACTTCGTGATTTAGAAAAAGCGGCTAACATGCAACATAAAGAAGCATGTTATGCTTACGGATTAGTAATGTTCGCTTCTCACCAAAGTGAGAACAAGAACATCGGGCTACAACTATTAAACAAAACGTTTCCACAAGTGACGGAGTCGGTAATTGGGGTAAGAAATGAGGTTTTTAGATTATTACGGGACTGTTGGACATTACGTAACCCTCGTCCCTTTGACGACGTTACAACACGCTGTCTTATCAACGGCCATAACGGTTATGTTGCACAAGACCAAGGATGGGAAGTAGTCCTAGTAAAACCAGAATGCATGACTTGTTTCTGGACGTATGAATTACGTGTCTTTATTACATTTGCTGAACGACTTGTGTACTAGCTAGAATTATCTTCACAACTATCTTGTATCAAAGTTATTGCGTGCTATATTTCATGCTTTATGTAAAATAAGCGGTATTGTAAGTTTGTAAAATATTGTATAAAAGTTTGAACGCGAAATATTATTATAATCAGTTTTTCATATAGAATTGTAGTAGTTGAATTGTATATTAGCTACTAAGTATGAACTTAACGGGTAGGTACTACCCGAATTTAAACTTATAAAACGCTAATATGAAGAAAAAGCTTTTATAAATGAGTTCATATTATGCTACGAAATACTATTAACTACTCTTAATATTCTGTATGATTAACTTGTTCCATTTAACTATTTTGAAGGAATGGCACCGACTACTCGACACACCGTGAATATGAATGAAGAGGAATTCCGTACTTTTCTAGCTTCAAACATAGCCGCAGTACAGGCTGCGCTACATACCAACAATAACCTTGGATCTAGCAGTACAGGAAATCGTGTAGGATGCACCTACAAAGAATTCACTGCCTGCAAACCTTTGGAATTTGATGGAACCGAAGGACCGATCGGATTGAAACGGTGGACCGAGAAGGTCGAATCGGTGTTTGCCATAAGTAAGTGTACTGAAGAGGACAAAGTAAAGTACGCTACGCATACCTTCACAGGTTCTGCGTTAACATGGTGGAATACCTATCTAGAGCAAGTGGGACAAGATGATGCGTACGCACTACCGTGGTCAGCATTCAAGCACTTGATGAACGAGAAGTACCGTCCCAGAACCGAGGTCAATAAGCTCAAGACAGAACTTAGAGGGTTACGAACCCAAGGATTTGATATTACCACGTACGAAAGGCGATTCACAGAATTGTGCCTATTGTGTCCGGGAGCATTCGAAGATGAGGAAGAGAAGATCGACGCGTTTGTGAAAGGATTACCGGAAAGAATCCAAGAAGATATAAGTTCACACGAGCCCGCCTCCATACAACAGGCATGTAGAATGGCTCACAAACTCGTGAACCAAATTGAAGAAAGAATTAAAGAACAGACTTCTGAAGAGGCCAATGTGAAGCAAGTCAAAAGAAAGTGGGAGGAAAACGGTGATAAGAATCACCAATACAACAACAACAGCAATTACAACAATAATCGCAACAATTATCCCAACAATCGCAACATCAATCGCAACTACAACAAACGGCCCAACAACAACAACAACAACAACAACAACAACAACAGCAACTACAACAATCATCCCAACAACAATAATAACCGCAACAACAACAACAATCAGAAGCAGCTATGCCAAAGGTGTGAAAAGAATCACTCGGGGTTCTGCACCAAATTTTGCAACAAGTGTAAAAGAAATGGTCATAGCGCGGCGATGTGTGAGGTCTACGGACCAGGGGTTAATAGAACGAAAGGAACAAATGGTGTCGGAATGAGTAATGGCGGAGCAAGTAGTGTCGGAGCAAGTTATGCCAATGTAGTTTGTTATAAATGTGGAAAACCGGGCCACATTATTAGAAATTGCCCGAACCAGGAGAACACGAATGGACAAGGCCGTGGAAGAGTTTTCAATATTAATGCGGCAGAGGCACAGGAAGACCCGGAGCTTGTTACGGGTACGTTTCTTATTGACAATAAATCTGCTTACGTTTTATTTGATTCGGGTGCGGATAGAAGCTATATGAGTAGAGATTTTTGTGCTAAATTAAGTTGTCCATTGACGCCTTTGGATAGTAAATTTTTACTCGAATTAGCAAATGGTAAATTAATTTCAGCAGATAATATATGTCGGAATCGAGAAATTAAACTGGTTAGCGAAACATTTAAGATTGATTTGATACCAGTAGAGTTAGGGAGTTTTGAGGTGATAATCGGTATGGACTGGTTGAAAGAAGTGAAAGCAGAGATCGTTTGTTACAAAAATGCAATTCGCATTATACGAGAAAAAGGAAAACCCTTAATGGTGTACGGAGAAAAGGGCAACAAGAAGCTACATCTTATTAGTAATTTGAAGGCACAAAAACTAATAAGAAAAGGTTGCTATGCTGTTCTAGCACACGTTGAGAAAGTACAAATTGAAGAAAAGAGCATCAATGATGTTCCCATTGCAAAAGAATTTCCCGATGTATTTCTGAAAGAATTACCGGGATTACCCCCACATCGATCAGTTGAATTTCAAATAGATCTTGTACCAGGAGCTGCACCAATAGCTCGAGCTCCTTACAGACTCGAACCCAGCGAGATGAAAGAACTGCAAAGCCAATTACAAGAACTTTTAGAGCGTGGTTTCATTCGACCAAGCACATCACCGTGGGGAGCTCCTGTTTTGTTTGTCAAGAAGAAAGATGGTACATTCAGGTTGTGTATCGACTACCGAGAGTTGAACAAACTTACCATCAAGAACCGCTACCCACTACCGAGAATCGACGACTTATTTGATCAACTACAAGGCTCGTCTGTTTATTCAAAGATTGACTTACGTTCCGGGTATCATCAAATGCGGGTGAAAGAAGATGATATTCCAAAGACTGCTTTCAGAACACGTTACGGTCATTACGAGTTTATGGTCATGCCGTTTGGTTTAACTAATGCACCAGCTGTGTTCATGGACCTTATGAACCGAGTGTGTGGACCATACCTTGACAAGTTTGTCATTGTTTTCATTGATGACATAATTATTTACTCAAAGAATGACCAAGAACACGGTGAACATTTGAGAAAGGTGTTAGAAGTATTGAGGAAGGAAGAATTGTACGCTAAGTTTTCAAAGTGTGCATTTTGGTTAGAAGAAGTTCAATTCCTCGGTCACATAGTGAACAAAGAAGGTATTAAGGTGGATCCGGCAAAGATAGAAACTGTTGAAAAGTGGGAAACCCCGAAAACTCCGAAACACATACGCCAGTTTTTAGGACTAGCTGGTTACTACAGAAGGTTCATCCAAGACTTTTCCAGAATAGCAAAACCCTTGACTGCATTAACGCATAAAGGGAAGAAATTTGAATGGAATGATGAACAAGAGAAAGCGTTTCAGTTATTGAAGAAAAAGCTAACTACGGCACCTATATTGTCATTGCCTGAAGGGAATGATGATTTTGTGATTTATTGTGACGCATCAAAGCAAGGTCTCGGTTGTGTATTAATGCAACGAACGAAGGTGATTGCTTATGCGTCTAGACAATTGAAGATTCACGAACAAAATTATACGACGCATGATTTGGAATTAGGCGCGGTTGTTTTTGC
This sequence comes from Rutidosis leptorrhynchoides, assembly GCF_046630445.1. Classification (NCBI taxonomy): domain Eukaryota; kingdom Viridiplantae; phylum Streptophyta; class Magnoliopsida; order Asterales; family Asteraceae; genus Rutidosis; species Rutidosis leptorrhynchoides. Next base: position 702,164,992 of record NC_092333.1, on the reverse strand, counting down.
ATTAAAGACTTGGAGGCACTACTTATATGGGGTCAAAAGTATTATATATACCGACCACAAAAGTCTTCAACACATATTTAATCAGAAACAACTGAATATGAGGCAGCGTAGGTGGATTGAATTATTGAATGATTACGATTTTGAGATTCGTTACCACCCGGGGAAGGCAAATGTGGTAGCCGATGCCTTGAGCAGGAAGGACAGAGAACCCATTCGAGTAAAATCTATGAATATAATGATTCATAATAACCTTACTACTCAAATAAAGGAGGCGCAACAAGGAGTTTTAAAAGAGGGAAATTTAAAGGATGAAATACCCAAAGGATCGGAGAAACATCTTAATATTCGGGAAGACGGAACCCGGTATAGGTCTGAAAGGATTTGGGTACCAAAATTTGGAGATATGAGAGAGATGGTACTTAGAGAAGCTCATAAAACCAGATACTCAATACATCCTGGAACGGGGAAGATGTACAAGGATCTCAAGAAACATTTTTGGTGGCCTGGTATGAAAGCCGATGTTGCTAAATATGTAGGAGAATGTTTGACGTGTTCTAAGGTCAAAGCTGAGCATCAGAAACCATCAGGTCTACTTCAACAACCCGAAATCCCGGAATGGAAATGGGAAAACATTACCATGGATTTCATCACTAAATTGCCAAGGACTGCAAGTGGTTTTGATACTATTTGGGTAATAGTTGATCGTCTCACCAAATCAGCACACTTCCTACCAATAAGAGAAGATGACAAGATGGAGAAGTTAGCACGACTGTATTTGAAGGAAGTCGTCTCCAGACATGGAATACCAATCTCTATTATCTCTGATAGGGATGGCAGATTTATTTCAAGATTCTGGCAGACATTACAGCAAGCATTAGGAACTCGTCTAGACATGAGTACTGCCTATCATCCACAAACTGATGGGCAGAGCGAAAGGACGATACAAACGCTTGAAGACATGCTACGAGCATGTGTTATTGATTTCGGAAACAGTTGGGATCGACATCTACCGTTAGCAGAATTTTCCTACAACAACAGCTACCATTCAAGCATTGAGATGGCGCCGTTTGAAGCACTTTATGGTAGAAAGTGCAGGTCTCCGATTTGTTGGAGTGAAGTGGGGGATAGACAGATTACGGGTCCGGAGATTATACAAGAAACTACCGAGAAGATCATCCAAATTCAACAACGGTTGAAAACCGCCCAAAGTCGACAAAAGAGCTACGCTGACATTAAAAGAAAAGATATAGAATTTGAAATTGGAGAGATGGTCATGCTTAAAGTTGCACCTTGGAAAGGCGTTGTTCAATTTGGTAAACGAGGGAAATTAAATCCAAGGTATATTGGACCATTCAAGATTATTGATCGTGTCGGACCAGTAGCTTACCGACTTGAGTTACCTCAACAACTCGCGGCTGTACATAACACTTTCCACGTCTCGAATTTAAAGAAATGTTTTGCTAAAGAAGATCTCACTATTCCGTTAGATGAAATCCAAATCAACGAAAAACTTCAATTCATCGAAGAACCCGTCGAAATAATGGATCGTGAGGTTAAAAGACTTAAGCAAAACAAGATACCAATTGTTAAGGTTCGATGGAATGCTCGTAGAGGACCCGAGTTCACCTGGGAGCATGAAGATCAGATGAAGAAGAAATACCCGCATCTATTTCCAGAAGATTCGTCAACACCTTCAACAGCTTAAAATTTCGGGACGAAATTTATTCAACGGGTAGGTACTGTAGTGACCCGAACTTTTCCATGTTTATATATATTAATTGAGATTGATATTTACATGATTAAATGTTTCCAACATGTTAAGCAATCAAACTTGTTAAGACTTGATTAATTGAAATAGGTTTCATATAGACAATTGACCACCCGAGTTGACCAGTGATTCACGAACGTTAAAACTTGTAAAAACTATATGATAACATATATATGGTTATATATATAGTTAACATGATATTATGATAAGTAAACATATCATTAAGTATATTAACAATGAACTACATATGTAAAAACAAGACTACTAACTTAATGATTTTGAAACGAGACATATATGTAACGATTATCGTTGTAACGACATTTAATGTATATATATCATATTAAGAGATATTCGTACATCATAATATCATGATAATATAATAATTTAAAATCTCATTTGATATTATAAACATTGGGTTAACAACATTTAACAAGATCGTTAACCTAAAGGTTTCAAAACAACACTTACATGTAACGACTAACGATGACTTAACGACTCAGTTAAAATGTATATACATGTAGTGTTTTAATATGTATTTATACACTTTTGAAAGACTTCAATACACTTATCAAAATACTTCTACTTAACAAAAATGCTTACAATTACATCCTCGTTCAGTTTCATCAACAATTCTACTCGTATGCACCCGTATTCGTACTCGTACAATACACAGCTTTTAGATGTATGTACTATTGGTATATACACTCCAATGATCAGCTCTTAGCAGCCCATGTGAGTCACCTAACACATGTGGGAACCATCATTTGGCAACTAGCATGAAATATCTCATAAAATTACAAAAATATGAGTAATCATTCATGACTTATTTACATGAAAACAAAATTACATATCCTTTATATCTAATCCATACACCAACGACCAAAAACACCTACAAACACTTTCATTCTTCAATTTTCTTCATCTAATTGATCTCTCTCAAGTTCTATCTTCAAGTTCTAAGTGTTCTTCATAAATTCCAAAAGTTCTAGTTTCATAAAATCAAGAATACTTTCAAGTTTGCTAGCTCACTTCCAATCTTGTAAGGTGATCATCCAACCTCAAGAAATCTTTGTTTCTTACAGTAGGTTATCATTCTAATACAAGGTAATAATCATATTCAAACTTTGGTTCAATTTCTATAACTATAACAATCTTATTTCAAGTGATGATCTTACTTGAACTTGTTTTCGTGTCATGATTCTGCTTCAAGAACTTTGAGCCATCCAAGGATCCATTGAAGCTAGATCCATTTTTCTATTTTCCAGTAGGTTTATCCAAGGAACTTAAGGTAGTAATGATGTTCATAACATCATTCGATTCATACATATAAAGCTATCTTATTCGAAGGTTTAAACTTGTAATCACTAGAACATAGTTTAGTTAATTCTAAACTTGTTCGCAAACAAAAGTTAATCCTTCTAACTTGACTTTTAAAATCAACTAAACACATGTTCTATATCTATATGATATGCTAACTTAATGATTTAAAACCTGGAAACACGAAAAACACCGTAAAACCGGATTTACGCCGTCGTAGTAACACCGCGGGCTGTTTTGGGTTAGTTAATTAAAAACTATGATGAACTTTGATTTTAAAGTTGTTATTCTGAGAAAATGATTTTTATTATGAACATGAAACTATATCCAAAAATTATGATTAAACTCAAAGTGGAAGTATGTTTTCTAAAATGGTCATCTAGACGTCGTTCTTTCGACTGAAATGACTACCTTTATAAAAACGACTTGTAACTTATTTTTCTGACTATAAACCTATACTTTTTCTGTTTAGATTCATAAAATAGAGTTCAATATGAAACCATAGCAATTTGATTCACTCAAAACGGATTTAAAATGAAGAAGTTATGGGTAAAACAAGATTGGATAATTTTTCTCATTTTAGCTACGTGAAAATTGGTAACAAATCTATTCCAACCATAACTTAATCAACTTGTATTGTATATTATGTAATCTTGAGATACCATAGACACGTATACAATGTTTCGACCTATCATGTCGACACATCTATATATATTTCGGAACAACCATAGACACTCTATATGTGAATGTTGGAGTTAGCTATACAGGGTTGAGGTTGATTCCAAAATATATATAGTTTGAGTTGTGATCAATACTGAGATATGTATACACTGGGTCGTGGATTGATTCAAGATAATATTTATCGATTTATTTCTGTACATCTAACTGTGGACAACTAGTTGTAGGTTACTAACGAGGACAGCTGACTTAATAAACTTAAAACATCAAAATATATTAAAAGTGTTGTAAATATATTTTGAACATACTTTGATATATATGTATATATTGTTATAGGTTCGTGAATCAACCAGTGGCCAAATCTTACTTCCCGAAGAAGTAAAAATCTGTGAAAGTGAGTTATAGTCCCACTTTTAAAATCTAATATTTTTGGGATGAGAATACATGCAGGTTTTATAAATGATTTACAAAATAGACACAAGTACGTGAAACTACATTCTATGGTTGAATTATCGAAATCGAATATGCCCCTTTTTATTAAGTCTGGTAATCTAAGAATTAGGGAACAGACACCCTAATTGACGCGAATCCTAAAGATAGATCTATCGGGCCCAACAAGCCCCATCTAAAGTATCGGATGCTTTAGTACTTCGAAATTTATATCATATCCGAAGGGTGTCCCGGAATGATGGGGATATTCTTATATATGCATCTTGTTAATGTCGGTTACCAGGTGTTCACCATATGAATGATTTTTATCTCTATGTATGGGATGTGTATTGAAATATGAAATCTTGTGGTCTATTATTATGATTTGATATATATAGGTTAAACCTATAACTCACCAACATTTTTGTTGACGTTTTAAGCATGTTTATTCTCAGGTGATTATTAAGAGCTTCCGCTGTCGCATACTTAAATAAGGACGAGATTTGGAGTCCATGCTTGTATGATATTGTGTAAAAACTGCATTCAAGAAACTTATTTTGTTGTAACATATTTGTATTGTAAACCATTATGTAATGGTCGTGTGTAAACAGGATATTTTAGATTATCATTATTTGATAATCTACGTAAAGCTTTTTAAACCTTTATTGATGAAATAAAGGTTATGGTTTGTTTTAAAATGAATGCAGTCTTTGAAAAACGTCTCATATAGAGGTCAAAACCTCGCAACGAAATCAATTAATATGGAACGTTTTTAATCAATAAGAACGGGACATTTCAGTATAGATGAGGTAGAAATGACAAACGAGGCTAGACATAGTCAGTACGAGCAGTGGCACGCCGAGAATGTGTACGAGCATTCCAGGCAACGACAGCATGATAGATGGCACTATCATCAGCATAAGATCATGAGCCAGCTATCACCTCAGGTACCAAATAACTACGTACCGACCAGACCTGCTTACTATCCGCCACACCAGCCCGATATGCGACCACCATTTACTCTCTACGACCCTAACCAAGCCTATCAGTACACCTATAACAAACTGTGGAACCCGACCGACTACATGAACTGGAACCCCTATCCAGATTGATACAGTTCCCGTTGGTGATTTTTATCTTTTATTATTTTTATTTACTTATGTTTAAAATATATAATATTGTGATACTTTTATGTAATTTTTAACATTTTTTTTATTTTGTTACTAATATTTCGTATTTATAATTTGAAAGTGGGATGTTAAGTCTCATTTCAAATTACCATGCATGTTATTATTTATATGTATGTATATTGTCAATTGTACACAACAGGGTAAAACAGCGCATTTTCAAAGACTGGCATTAAGTTCAGCAAAAGCTACTAATTTTGACGACAAAACGAAAAACAAATGTGATGTAACAACAAGACGGAATGAACAAATGATGTGCACCATTTATCATTCAACAAACAAACACCAATATGTTTGGAAACTTTGGTAAAATTTAATCATTTTTCTACGCTAATCACCCTCAATAATTTAAATTGTTACTAATTTTTTACAAATGAGGGCATTGCAAGATCTTAAGTGTGGGAAGGGTTAAATTCTTTCGGATTTTTAAAATTTTAATTTAAACACTTGGTTACCATTAAAAATACTAGTAACGCAGTAGTTGTATTAGAATCTAGTGCTCTTTGATAATAAAGAACAGCCCTAGTCTTATATACTGACTACCCAATTCTAGTAAAATTTTTAAAATTTTTTTCAAATAAATGAATTCAAAATCATGTTTATACATATTTATGAACGATAAAACTAGGTGTTAACACTGAAATTATTGTTACCTCGTAAAGGACATAAATTGAGAAACAACCCAAAATGTTAGAATTCATTTAAAATGGAATAGAGGAAAATAAAAAGGCAAAGAAAGGAAAATAAAAAGCCAAGTGTGGTAAAAATTTATCAAGTTATTTAGAACATATGTCACATATTTTTGTACAAATAATTGAAGATACTTTTGTTTTGGACGATATTAATCAGTTTTACCCAGTTTATTGTAATATAAATGAAATTTAAAAGGAAGTAAAGTCTTCCGAGAGAAAAATACACGCGCTTCTTGATATAGGTCAGGAAGTTGTCGTCCAGGCCAGTTGTAGAGTCTACGAAAAATCTTTAAAAGTTTTCTCGAAAATTAGCTGGAAATCCACGGACCTCAGCATCAAACAGGGTCGCCAAGTGGTCAGACTTATCCTAACCATGAGAGGATCTGTCTCGTACAATGGGGGGCACCGTGCAACTTAGCTTATTAATGAATCAGATCTCTAGAAAGGATAATCTCCTTAAAGATCAAAAATCAGCTTTTAAGACTGATATTACTCAATCCTTGAGATTGACCTTAAAGATTGAGAATTTAAACTCGTGGAATTCGATGATATCTAAACTCGAGCTTGAACGAGAAAATATTTTGATCAAAATTACAAACCGATTTGTTTTTTGAAAATCCATTTTAATGCGTTCATTACCATTGAACATAAAATCCTAGGAATTCACCTGGAATTCATTAGGTCACCTGAACCAAATCGGGTGTCAACCGTAAGAACGGTGGTTGCATAGCATGGTCGAAGACAGGACCTTGTGCCAGACCGAAAAACTATAAGGTGATCTTTACTATTGCTCCTAAAAAGGATAGTAATTGCATCCGACAAGATATAGACCATAATCAAAAGCATGTCACGGGACATTGCCTTAACAGTTGCTTGTTCAACGCTTCCCTTTACAACCGGACGGTAGTTTACCGAAAGGTAATATACGGAGCAAGTATACTGGACATGTTGCTTTCCCAATACAAGGTTAGCAAGTGGGTGACACAAAACCGCAAGTTTTGAGCTAAAATTTTCAAATCTGAAACCCACCAAACCCACAAAAATATTTTGCAAACACCGGTGAAGGGTTATTCCGGAAAACTTGTCTAGGGTAAAATCTAGAATGAATTTTCAGAAAGATCAAATGTTTTCATAAAGATCCAATTTCCTTAAGGATCTAAATTTTCATAGTCATGTGAGACTGTAAACCACAACGTTACTATCATTGTTCATACCGCCAATTCGAAATCACTGATGTACAAAGTGTGAAGAATAAAGAAGTGATTCTAGTATTTTTATTTCAAGACTATATTGCTTGAGGACAAGCAACGCTCAAGTGTGAGAATATTTGATAATTCTAAAAACGAACATATATTTCATAGCATTATCCCTCAAGAAAGACAAGCTTTTAGTTGCAATTGTTCTATTTACAAGTGATATTCGTTTAAATAATAAAAGGTGAAGACAAAAGACATATTCGACGAATTGAAGACGCAAACGACCAAAAAGCTAAAAAGTACAAAGTACAATCAAATTGGTTCAAATTATTGATGAGAAACGTCTAAAAGTTACAAGAGTACGAGCCGCGAAACGCAAAGTACGAGATATTAAATCGTACGAAAGGACGTTCGAAAATCCGAAACCGAGACCAGAGTCAACTCACAACGCGTGACGCAATGGAGCTAAAATTACAAGTTAACTATGCACATAAATATAATATAATATATAAATAATTCTTAAAATTATATATATATTATATATATTTATTAAAACCGTCGGCAAACTAGCAAACAAAAGCATTTGGGCTGGATCCAGCTGGCCATGCGATCGCATGGCCTGGAAGAACAAAGCTCATGCGATCGCATGGCTCCCAAACTCTGGCCACATCTATAAATTTCGCAGTTTTTCGGACGAATTTACACACCTTTTTCTATCCACTCTCTATCTCACGATATATATATATATATATATATATATATATATATATATATATATATATATATATATATATATATATATATATATATATATATATATATATATATATATATATATATATATATTATAATTTTAATTTTAATTTAAGTTTAATAATAATAAGGTTATAGTGGCGAATGTTGTAAGTGTGTAAGTCAAAATTCTGTCCGTGTAACGCTACGCTATTATTAATCATTGTAAGTTATGTTCAACCTTTTTAAATTAATGTCTCATAGCTAAGTTATTATTATGCTTATTTAAATCTAAGTAATCGTGATGTTAGACTAAATATTAAAGACGAGGTAATTGGGCTTTGTACCATAATTGGGGTTTGGACAAAAGAACGACACTTGTGGAAATTGGACTATGGGATATTAATGGGCTTTATATTAACTAAACGATAATTCGTTAATTTAATATAGAGATTTACAATTTGACGTATCTATAAATAACCATATACACTTGATCGGACATGATGGGCGGGATATTTATAAGTACTAATAATCGTTCATTTAACCGAACACGGGAATGGATTAATAGTTAATAGACTCATTAAAACAGGGGTGGATTACATACAAGGACACTTGGTGTAATTGTTAATAAAGTATTAAAACCTTGGATTGCACACAGTCGATAACCTGTTGTAATCATTAACAATATATTAAACCTTATTACAGTTTAAGTCCTAAATTAGTTAGAATATTTGACTTCGGGGATAAGGATAATTTGACGAGGACACTCGCACTTTATATTTATCACTGATGGACTGTTATGGACAAAAACCGTATGGACATATTGAATAATCCAGGACAAAGGACAATTAACCCATGGTAATAAATTAAAATCAACACGTCAAACATCATGATTACGGAAGTTTAAATAAGCATAATTTCTTTATTTCATATTTCATCGCACTTTTATTTACTGTCATTTTATTTATTGCACTTTTAATTATCGTATTTTTTTAATTATCACAATTTTATTTATCGTCATTTTAATTATCGCACTTTAAATTATCGCACTTTTATTTATCGTTATTTACTTTACGCTTTAAATTAAGTTATTTTTATTTTTAATATTTTACATTAGGTTTAATTGTGACTTAAGACATAAAATCGACAAACCGGTCATTAAACGGTAAAAACCCCCTTTTATAATAATAATACTACTTATATTTATATGTATATTTATATACAAATTTAGTTTTAAAAATATAGCGTTAAACTTGGCTAGTTCCCTGTGGACGAACCGGACTTACTAAAAACTATACTACTGTACGATTAGGTACACTGCCTATAAGTGTTGTAGCAAGGTTTAGGTATATCCCATTCTATAAATAAATAAATAACTTGTGTAAAATTGTATCGTATTTAATAGTATTTCGCAATAAAAATATAACTATTTCGTACCCCTCTGCTTTAACATCAGACTCCGAAATATAAGGGAAGATATAAAGCCCAACAACAACCCGGAAATTACAAACAGTGTATATCGATGCGTATAGCAATATAAAGACACGGGAGAACTAAAAACGCTATAAAACCAAGAGTATAGTAGAAATGAATAGATTCTTCTGGCGGCAGATGAAAAAGAAGAATGACAGATATGAAAGTTAGGAGTATATCAAGAATCAGAGCTGGATGGAACATATTGACGAATGCTTTAAAGTATGAATTAAGGAAGAAAGTATTGGAGTGATAAAAATAATGAAACGGAAAAGGTTAATTTATAGTGGAAATATCATACATAGTAATCGAGGCATATTATGAATTTAATTAAAGAAAATCCTAATTTGCTTAATTACTGAAGAATCAAATCTTGTAAAGATCACGAAGATTTCTTTAAATTACTTGAATTCCGAAAATCAACCGTGACTACGTCAAAAGTTAAGGCGAACATTCAATTTCCTCATTTCACTCTTTTGTGATACCTTCACTCATACTCTTCACGTAATCGAATTGTTTTATTACTCAATAAGTGATAAAACTCCATTTTTTCCAACTCATATTCGTCATGAAAACATTTTTATTATTAGCCATGATGACCACAATCAAATTTTGGGACGAAATTTCTTTAACGGGGAGGTACTATAACAGCCCACATTTTCATACTTGAATTGACTAATTTGCTTATAGGGTTGTTATCCATACGTAATATATAATTAAATTCGACGTTGATCAAATAGTTATTTTTAGTCGACACGTTTTGTTAACTAAAGTTTACACTAATTATATAAAATAACTTTAGTTAAAATTAATATTATTGCGTATTATATTTAAAACTACATGTAGCATAATTATTAATTAAATGATAAGTTATTTTAATCATTATATATATTTTTAGCTTATAAAAAAAAGATTTTTTTTATAAATTAAATAATGAGCCCATGAATTTTGACTAAATATTTTCAAAGATAAAACTTATTAAAAACATTTTTAACATGTTTTCTTTTTTGTCAAAATTGGCACTTTCATTTTATTTTATTTTTTTTCTTTTCACCAACTATTTTTACCTATAAATACATGGCTCCTCATTCATTTTTTCTTACCAAAAACAAAAACTTAAGTTGTTCTCTCAAAACCTTGAAGAAAATTTGAGGTACTTTATATTTTTATTATTTTTTTAATATTATCGATTATATTTATATTTATTGTATATTCTTTGTAAAATTCGAAATTAATTATGTTTATATGTTATAATTAGTATTATAAGTATTATGATGTATAAAAATAATTTTGATAATTTATGAAATGTTATTTATAATTAAATACGAATTATGTAGTATTTAAACGTAAAAACAATGTAAAATTTGTAATAAATATTTTTAACCAAAAATAAAATATATATAATTTTTTTATGAGTTTATAAAACTTATATAGATCTGCAAAAATTATAAAAATAATTACTTGGGTCGAATTGGTAATTATTATATAATTAAACTCTATTATTATATAATTCAAAGGTAAATTAAAAATAAATATAAAATATAAAAAAACATTTTTTTTAAATATTTTTTTCCAAGTTATTAGACGGATAGAAACTTATAAAAATTATAAAATAATTTTTTGGGTTTATTTAGTAATTATGTAGAATTAAACTTGTTTTGTGAGTAAATTAAGGGTAAAAACAAAAATAAATACAAAAATATAATAAAAACATTTTTTTAAATTTTTTTACTAATCTATATGATTAACTAAGACTATAAAAATTATGTATATAATTTTTAGATATTTAATTAATTATTTAGACATTTTTGGATAATGTTCGATTAATAAAACACTATTATTTTTGAAGTAATTTAGGTATTTATTTAAAGGTAATTATATTTAATATATATAAGACATACTAAGGTATAATAACTAAATATTAAATAATACTTAGGTTATATTATCATTATTAAGTACATTAATAATTCATTGTGTGTATACACCTATAACGTGAAGGTTATAATTAAAAGATAACGTGCACTTTATACGAACCTTGCTGCTACTTGTGGCCTAGGGTGGTTCTTGTTGCCTTATGGGAACCGCTTGTGGATTTCGAATGTCATGACTTAGATTCTGGTCAAGAATCCTGGGCGTCCGGTAACAACAGATCATTCGAGTGACTTGCATGATAGCAACGAAGTTTTGGCAAGATTGTACAATATCTCTGTGAAGAATTATAACCCGAAATTCTTTAAACTAGGAGCTTACTATAAGTGGAAGCTTTCTATAAATAGTAGGTTTTCAAAAATAGAAACTTTTGAGAAATAGGAACTTTTTTCGAAAACCGTCACTATTAATATAGTTACTATATTAATAAACAAACTTTATGTCTGTTAGACATTAACTAATCAAAGATTATATCTCTAGGTTAAGATCTCCGATCACTTACTCCGTTCATTCTTCTTTGCGTGGAATAACTTACTTGCTACTAAGGTGAACTTCATAGCCCCGATTTTTACTGTTTCATAACTGTTTTTATAACTTTTGGGGTGAGACACATGCTTGCTTTATAACTGTTTTATGCTTAGACACAAGTACTAAATTGTTAGCTATGCTGTCATGCTTTGATTCATGCTAAATCCCTACCGTAATATCGTCAATTGCTACGTTTAAATGCAAACTTAATTATTGTGAATAGGCCTATTGAGAGTAACGTCTCTAACCATTCGACCGTTGGTCTTTGGTTACATAATAATGATTCCACGACACTGACAGTACAAAGTGTCATAGGGTAAATTGTTTAGTAGCGATATTACAAACTGCAGCAATACTTTTAGATTGATATTTCTATATCAATCAACTTTAAACTAAATCTTGTGATCTATCATTATTATCAAAATCATTGTTTATGATAAACCTATGCACTCACCAACCTTTTGATTGACACTTTTAAGCATGTTTTATCTCATGTACTTATATATTATGCTTCCGCTGTAGAACTTTGATGTACTTAGAAGTCAAGCCATGCACTGGGACCAGAGTTAACATCTGCATCAATGTCGATTTTGACGGGGTGTTACATATTTTATGTAAATACTAATACTAATAATACTAATACTAATTCTATTAATAATAATAATAATAATAATAATAATAATAATAATAATAATAATAATAATAATAATAATAATAATAATAATAATAATAATAATAATAATAATAATAATAATAATAATAATGATAATAAATTTTTTATGTATATATATGCTTGAGAGATCGAGAGAAATGAATTGTGTGTGCAAAACTGAACCAAAACGATCGAGCTTTTATAATGTGTCCAGCCTCCAGACCCCATGCGATCGCATAGGGTTTATGTGTCAAAACCATGCGATCGCATGGCTGCATTTGACAACTATGTTCCATTATTTTGGGCTGCCGAAACTCGTTTTAATATATATTAATATATATTTATTTAATTAATATAATTATATATATATTATATTATATTCATTAGCATAGATGACTTGTAAAATTAATTCCGATAAATTGTACGTTGAAGCTCGACTTATGTCTCGGTTCCGGTTTAATGGACGTCGTTTCGTACACTAAGAAAACTTGTATTTTACTTCTCGCGACACGTACCTTTATTAATAATTAGACTTATTCGCCAATAAATAATATCTCAAGGAATGTAATTTATACATTTGAGTGTTATGGTCATTTCTTCTTTAAATCGTAGTCTCGTTATTTACTAATATATATAAAAGTATTATTTTAAATCGACACATCTTATAACTAAATTAATATTATATTTTATCACATTGTAAAATATATATATTTTCATTTAGAAATATAAATTTGTACGTATAATATGTAAATGAAATATTTAATTAATAATATAATATTTAGTTTTTCCAAGTTAATTATATTTCAAAGTTCATTTTAAAATCGTTTAGAAACTATTATAACACGTAACGTTTACACTTTAAAACTTAATTCATTTATGCGACAACGTTTATTTTAACTTCTCAAACGTTCTAATTAATATATCTAAATACTAATTGAATCAAATAAACTAGGGTTACTATCATTTTGAAATCATATATATTCAATATTCATAAACACGTTTTAAATACACGTTGCGAGTTATTTATATACCTAATTCTAATAATTAGAATATATATTCAAATTATGTTATTTAAACAAAACATTTTAAATAATCGAAAAACGTTTCCGCACATTTGAAAATAGATCAATTGAATATTATAAAATTCAATTTTCCACTAACTTTTGTCTAACTCTCGTTAAATGACACTTTTGTTCTTACTTGTAAATCACTTTACCATTTTCCGAATAATGATAAAAAGGACATATTTCTTAAATCACAGTGGACCTCACAATAGAGACCCATAATCATATCTTAATATATCTGATAAACCAATCACTTGATATTATCTTTTAATTTCGCCGATAAATATATTGAAACGAATACGTTCATGAAAAATATTATACATCTAATACATTATTAAGTTATAATATCTATACATATATATATACATATATATTCATATCTAGTTATATAATGGTTCGTGAATCGTCGGGGTTTAGTCGAGGTTAAATGAATGTATGAACACAGTTTAAAATCTTTGAAATTCAACTTAACAAACTTTGCTTATCGTGTCAGAATAATATAAAGATAAAGTTTAAATTTTGTCGGAAATTTTCGGGTTGTCACATTTTTTATCTTTCAAATTTAACAAATGTTTAGTTAATAACATAAATAAAAATAAGGTAACTTTTAAAATTGATTTTATATGTATGTTATATGATAACTATTTATTATTTTATTGTTTCATTAAACAATTAAATTTGTATATGATTTATGACAGTTCATTTGATACATATAAAACAATAGTGTCTCACCGCAACGCGCAGACTTCTTAACTCGTTTGATCTATTTTGCTTAAATTACATAAACATATATATATATATATATATATATATATATATATATATATATATATATATATATATATATATATATATATATATATATATAATATTAGTTTTACGACAAAATTACTCGGGTGATCCATAGTATTTGCTTAAATTACAAGAGTTGGCTTAAAGTTATTATTATTATTATTATTATTATTATTATTATTATTATTATTATTATTATTATTATTTTAAAAATGGATGGTCAAATGTTTGTATATGTTGTACGGTTGATACCTGACCTTGACGAACGTTAATGAAGCTCGTGACCCATATTCCTTACATGTGAGGGAATTTTGGTCATTCCCGTTTTCTTCTTCAAACTTCTACTTCCCCAATTTTAAACCCTATATATAACATGAAAATTGAACAAATCTAATCCTACGATGATTTATATGTACTCATGATAAACAAATCCATTAATAAAAAACTTTATCTACATCCCACGTTTACATCCATTAATACAGTAATCTGAATAAAAATCTTAATAAACAACTAATGAAGTATTGAAACCTTTATATACTCATTCTTGATTATTGTACATAACTTATATATAAAAAAATTCATTTCCACCCAAAATTTCAACAAACAAATGCAATGTTAGATACATTGAATTGCATAATTGATTAATCACAAGAAACCCAACGACAATGAACAAGGTCAATGTCGGACGGCAATAAAAATGACGATCAACGATGACCAACAACGGTCGGAGATTTAAAAGGTGATTGACGGCGATGAATAAAGGCAGTAGGTGATCAAAAATGGCGACATGCTATGAAAAACGGGGGGCCGGCATTGAAAAAAGAGTTCTTTTAGGAGATGTTTCTGTTGTTAAGTTCGAACTTCGATTTTCAGATCTAAATCTTATTTACACGATTTGTTATATGATATACAAGTTATGACTTATGAGCAAGGTTGTAAAAGTCACGAGTCGGGGACGCATCGGTCTAGACCTAAAAAGGACGCGTCGGCCGAGTCGGTGACGCGTCGGTGACCAACGTTGACTTTATGAATAATTTTTTAAATATATATTTATATATATAAAATAGTTGATTATGTACCATAAATTTCTTAAATAAAAACTTGAATTTAAAAACAATCGAACTTCAAATTAAATTAATATTACCGAGTACATGATCAGTAAGGACACAGAGAAAAGAGTGACCCAAAAAATAAAACAAACCCTAATTTTAAAACATATTAGATCTTGCCAAAAATTTGACTGATTTTGACCAACTTTGACCGTCTTTGACAGACTTTGACCGAACTTTTAGCTTTGACCGTCTTTTGAGTCGTTTTTAGAAAAAACGGGACGGAGAACCCAAAAAAACGACGCATCAGCTGACGCGTCGGCCAAGTCGGCCGACTTTTACAACACTGCTTATGAGTATGGAAAATGAAGTTTGAATCTAGTTTTATGGGCTTCTTGAATTATGTTCTTCCTATAAGATGATGATAAATTTAGCAATATAAAATATAAACTATTGCGGTTTTTTTTTTTTTTTAAAGCAAGAAATTTTATTACGACTATAAATATTTACAAGTATAGCCTAGGCAACCCATTTAGAGAAGGAAGCCTATGCAACAACAAGAAAAATCTATGACGGGTAGTCGGGTACATTACATTAAAACTTTACAACGAATATATAAATCTAAACAAATAGAAGTGAGCTAGTCGATTCCTGTTGGTGGGTTAATCCACACATATGATCCCGGGTTGATTAACCATTGTGACCATTCGAGAGAGACTTTTTTGAACTCCTCGATATCCAGTTAAAGCTTTGCAATTGTATTTCAGAAAAGGTTATATTCATGTCCCACGACTTTCTTTGGAAAACCATTTGATTTCTCCCTTCCCAAATTATAATATTTTTACGTTTACAATTATAGTTTTGACTAGTAGCTTTGTGAATTAGATTTGGTTTTAATTTGTTGAGTTTGATTTTAACTAGTAGATGGTCAATCGCGCTTTGTCGAGACACTTATAATACCGAATCGTTATATATATATATATATATATATATATATATATATATATATATATATATATATATATATATATATATATATATATATAGAGAGAGAGAGAGAGAGAGAGAGAGAGAGAGAGAGAGAGAGAGATTGATTTAATCAAGAGGGAAGCACTTTTTTGGGGGGAAGTAATTGTTTCTCTTTTTGAAAAAACGTTGTTCACGAACATTATAGATTAGATGAAAATATGAACATTTAAAAAAAACACTTTGTGATGAATGTCATTATTTTGGCGGAAAAACGCTCGAAGAAAAAAATAAAAACATTCAATGCATTGAATGTGTGATGACCCGAAAAATTTCGACTTATTTAAACCAATTCTCTATACGATTTATTATTTTGACACGTTAAACAAAGTCTGTTAGATTGAGTCTCAAAATTTTAGAACTGTTTCATATATTCAATTACCTTTGACTGCTCTCGACGATTCACAAACAATTATATATATATATATATATATATATATATATATAGATATATATATATATATATATATATATATATATATATATATATATATATATTATAAGATGTAACATTAAAAATAACTTTCAAACAGTAAAACACTATTTACTATAGTAAAAACGACTTTGCTACAGTAAAACACTATCTGCTACAGTGAAAACGACTTTGCTACAGTAAAACACTATTTGCTACAGTAAACAATATTGCTACAGTAGACACTATTTGCTACAGTTAAACACTATTTGATGTCGGCAAACAAGAAAACAAAACACAAATGAGCTGGCAGACCACCCCATGCGATCGCATGGCCCCAAAATTCTGGCCAAGTGCTATAAATAGCCACGAATTTGGATGAGTTCATTCATACTTATTTTTCTTTCTTTCTTTTGTAATCTATAATAATATTTATAATTTGTAATTTATAATTTAAGTTTAATAATAATAAGGTATATACGCGGGTGTTTTAATTCGGGTTTCAAACCGTTTTAGACTAAGGAAATATTGGGTATTGTTCGGGGTATTGTTCTTGAATCCAAGGCCAACCATACAGTCATCTACCATCATTACGTCTATGCAATTTGTCTACAATATTGAATCTCAATATTGAACAGTGAGTTTATAGTCTCTCCTTTTAAATACTTTAAATATTTTTGAGCTGAGAATACATGCAATTTATTTTAAACGCAATAAGACACAATACATTCTAAATTCTACACTGAGTTAAACCAAAAATCCCTTAGCTTTGGTAACTAGTAGCTGCCAGTACATAGGATATGGACTGGTGGGCGCGAATAATTGTATATGGATCCATAGGGCTTGACATCCCCGTCCGAGCTAGAGCGCTAGCCTTTTAACGGACGTATGTTATTTGAGTTTATGACACGTTGGTTTGCGTGTATTAAAGCAAATAGGGTAATTATCATTATAGCGTTAAGTTTAGTTACCAGGGTGCTCTGTTACGTAGAATCTATTGATAAACTATTGATGAAATCTTGTGGTCTATCTTTATATACTTATGACTCGAGCAATTAAACCTATAACTCACCAACATTCGTGTTGACTTTGTTTTAGCATGTTTTATTCTCAGGTCCTTAGATTGCTTCCGCTGTGATGTGCTTGTTGTCTGCATGGAGTCTCTCATGCTTTGTATAAATTTTATTGCATTCAAAACAAAACTACGTTGTGTAATAAATAATTGGACTGTGATGTCAACCTGTAAAATAAAGACTTATGTACTTTGGGGATTTGCTTATACCTAAGCACTCGCCCACATGCTTATAACTTTCTATGTTTATAAAGTTACTTATTTTAATGAATGCAATATTTTATCAAAACGTATCATATAGAGGTCAAAATCTCACTGTGGAATCAATGGTTAACGTGTCGCGTCAATTGCGATTTTGACGGGTCGTTACAGTTGGTATCAGAGCTTGAGGTTATAGGGATCTAGAATTTGCATTAATGTGTTTAACTGGTAATTGTTAGGATGCATTAGTGAGTCTGGACTATGACCATATCTGTTTTTACCGATTTCTGCTTATCATCTTATCAAAAACACTATATATGATATATTTATATGCTAACGTAATTGTTGTTTCAATTATGTGATATATGACTTCTTCTAATCCTATCATTTTGTACGACTCGGAATCGGACACTGAATCTATTCTCTCCACAACTAAAAAGCACGTTCCAATACCTATTAAAGAAGAAATTGTGTTAGCCGGGGAATCTCAACTCCAGGTAAACCCAGAGGAGGTCCCAGCTCCACCCATCCCTGGTTTTTCGGAGCCACAGTATTGTTTCGATGGTACCATGATCCCTGGAATAAACGAGGATCGTCCATTTCTAAACGAACATGGACATTGGGCCAGATACACCGCCGACGGGCGGGTTGTGCCGATTACGCCTTTTAGATATCGGCTCATGACCACTGGTCAAACATATTCTCCTACACAAGACTCAGACAGTTCATTAGGTGAGATCAGTGAGGAGGAGGAGGAGGAAGTAAAGGAGATTTCTGAAAAAGAAGTTAACAAAGGAAAGGAATCTATAGTCACCAACCCAAAATTGCCGAATCCAAAAATTAATAAAGCAATTGTTGCTCCTAATGTTGCTACCCATAGTCACCCTTGTCTTACCAACTCTATTGAGGTATCAAGTACCTCAGAACCCTGACAAAAATATAAACCTACCGCTCGAATAAGCGATATTCCAGTACCTGATAACAAGAAGCCTCGCCGCTTTTAAAAACCATTTCCGCTACGACATCACTTCACGCAGTGTATAATATTAATTAGTGTGCTTTACTTTATCTTACATATGTTTTATGTAAAATAAACTTATGTGAATAAGTGGTATAGTATTGTTGTACGATAATGCATTGAAGAATAAATCGTGAAATGATAATGCATTAGTTTTTCATAATAGAATATTATTTGAACGGTAGTAGTTAATTGTTGTATTAAGCTATTAAGTATGAACTTTAACGGGTAGGTAATACCCTAAGAAATAATTATAAAATGCTAATAAGAAGAAAAGGCTTTTATAATAATGGGTTCATATTATTAATATGCCACGATGTACCATTAATTACTCGCTACATTTATAATATTCTACGTGATTAAAATATTTTATATGTTTATTGAAGAAACATGTCTCAAATGTCGGATGCTGAGTTTGAGGAACTAGTCGAGAAACGTGTGAATGAAAGAATTTCTGCAGCGGAGGTAGCAAAACCAGCAACTGAAGTAGCAGCCAAAGTAGCAACCATGAACACAAACTCACGAAACGGATGCTCATACAAAACTTTTCAAGGATGCAAACCACAGACGTTTAGTGGGACCGAGGGACCAGTCGGTCTAACTCGATGGTTTGAAAAGATGGAGTCCGTTTTCAAAATCATTAATTGTGCGGACGGAGACAAGTCAAAGTATGCTTCATGCACGTTGCAAGACACTGCACTTACTTGGTGGAACAATTATGCTAAAGCAGAAGGAGTAGATACGGCATATGATATCTCTTGGGAAGAACTGAAAAAGATGCTAATTGAGGAGTAATGTCCTCGAAACGAGATCAGAAAAATAGAATCTGAGTTACGTAATCTAAAGGTTTTCGGTGCGAATCTCAATAACTATGAAAAGCATTTCATGGAACTAGCCTTGTTGTGTCCCGAATTAGTGCCAAACGAGAAATGAAAGATAGAGATGTATATTGACGGTTTGTCGATCAATATCAAAGGAAATGTTACATCATCCAAACCGAATACGATGCAGGAAGCCATGACAATGGCACACCAACTCATGGACCAGATCACGGAGAGTTCGATTAAGGCACCAATTACTGAAGTCAAGACAACTGAAGGAAAGAGGAAATGGGAAGACTATAAGGGCAAAAGTACTCACCTGAAGAAGCGAGAAACTTTTAAAGGTAAACAAGATGGGGCAACTGCTAGTCCAAACTATAAGGGACCCCATCCGTTCTGCAAAATATGTTACACACATCATGCAGGTTATTGCCAAGTGGTCTGTGATAAGTGCAACAAGAAAGGACATGTGGCGAAAGATTGTTATGCCACCGTTTCTGAAGTAAAGACAAAATTGACCGATGTCAAGAAATGTTTTGGATGCGGGAAGCCTGATCACTTTATAAATCAATGCCCTGATAAGGAGAAGAACAAAGAACCTGCACGTGGGAGGGCATTTAATGTTAGTGCCAGTGAAGCACATGAGGATCCTGATCTTGTCACGGGTACGTTTACCGTTAATAATCAACTAGCTTCTATTATGTTTGATACGGGTGCTGATAGAAGTTATATGTGTAAAGACTTTAGTTCTAAACTGAAATGTGCATCATTGCCCCTAGACGATAAATATACTATTGAATTAGCTAATGGTAAACTGATAAAAGCCGATAAAATTTGCCATGGTTACGAAATAAATCTCGCTGGTGAAACCTTCAAAATCGATTTGATACCCGTAGAATTAGGAAGTTTTGACGTAATCGTTGGCATGGACTGGATGTCTAAAATAAGAGCGGAAGTTGTTTGCGCTGAGAAAGCGATCCGCATCCCTCGTAAGGATGAAACGTCATTAATGATTTTTGGGGAGAAGAGAAACTCGAATCTGAACCTTATCAGCTGTATGAAGGCTCGGAAACTTATAAGAAAAGGTTGTTATGCTATTCTGGCACACGTGAAGAAGATCAATACCGAAGAAAGAAGCATTGATGACGTGCCAGTTGTAAGAGAATATCCCGAAGTATTTCCAGAAGAATTACCAGGGCTACCTCCACACAGATGTGTAGAATTCCAGATTGATCTCATACCAGGAGCTGCACCTGTAGCCCGATCTCCATATAGACTTGCACCTTCAGAAATGCAAGAATTACAAAACCAGTTGCAAGAATTATCAGACCGTGGATTTATTCGTCCCAGTTTTTCACCTTGGGGGTGCTCCTATTCTGTTCGTCAAGAAGAAGGATGGATCTATGAGAATGTGCATAGATTACCGAGAATTAAACAAATTAACAATCAAGAATCGGTACCCATTACCGAGGATTGATGATTTGTTTGATCAATTGCAAGGATCAAGTGTTTATTATAAGATTGATCTACGCTCCGGATATCATCAGCTGAGAATGAAGGAATAAGATGTTCCTAAAACCGCGTTCAGAACCCGTTACGGTCACTATGAGTTTTTAGTCATGCCTTTTGGATTGACTAATGCTCCAGCATTATTCATGGATCTAATGAATCGTATATGTAGACCGTATTTAGACAAATTTGTTATTGTTTTTATTGACGACATATTGATTTACTCGAAGAACAAGAAAGAACATGAGCAGCACTTAAGACTGGTACTGGAGGTACTCAAGAAAGAAGAACTGTACGCAAAATTTTTGAAGTGTGATTTCTGGTTACAAGAAGTACAGTTTTTGGGCCATGTTGTCAGTAAACATGGTATTAAAGTTGACCCTGCCAAGATCGAAGCCATTAGTAAATGGAAAACACCGAAGACTCCAACACAAATCCGCCAATTTTTAGGTCTGGCTGGTTACTACCGAAGATTCATTCAAGATTTCTCTAAAATTGCCAAGCCCTTAACTGCATTAACTCAAAAGGGAAAGAAGTATGATTGGTCCACGGAACAGGAATCCTCATTCCAGTTATTAAAGAAGAAGTTAACGTCTGCACCCATTTTGTCATTACCGGAAGAAAATGATGATTTCGTGATCTATTGTGACGCTTTGCGCCAAGGTTTAGGATGTGTATTAATGCAACGCACAAAAGTTATCGCATATGCCTCACGACAACTAAAAATTCATGAAAAGAACTATACGACGCACGATTTGGAACTTGGAGCAGTAGTTTTTGCACTCAAAATATGGAGACACTATCTATATGGCACCAAATGTACAGTGTACACCAACCATAAGAGTCTTCAACATATTTTTGATCAAAAACAACTCAATATGAGGCAACGTCGCTGGGTAGAGTTGTTAAACGATTATGATTGTGAAATCCGTTGCCACCCCGGAAAGGCTAATGTTGTAGCTGATGCCCTAAGTCGGAAAGAAAGAGTAAAACCTCTTAGGGTCCGAGCTTTGAACATTACAATTCGTACTGATCTCACAAAGCAAATTCAAGTAGCACAGTTAGAAGCTTTAAAAGAAGAAAATAAAAAAGGCGAAATGAGAAAAGGGTTAGAAAAACAGCTTGAAGTAAAAGCCAATGGAACCCTGTATTTTGCTGGTAGGATATGGGTACCAAAACATGGTAACCTAAGGCAACTAGTACTGGATGAAGCACACAAAATGAGGTACTCAATTCACACAGGAAACGGGAAAATGTACCACGATCTCAAGAAGTTCTATTGGTGGCCTAATATGAAGACAGAAATTGCTACTTATGTAAGCAAATGTTTGACGTGTGCAAAGGTCAAAGTTGAGCACCAAAAGCCTTCAGGATTACTGCAACAACTAGAAAATCTGTAGTGGAAATGGGAAAGAATAACCATGGATTTCATTACGAAATTGCCAAGGACTGCAAGTAGTCATGATACTATTTGGGTAATAGTTGATCGTCTAACTAAATAAGCTCACTTTATATCAATAAAGGAGACAGACAGTATAGAGAAATTAGCACGCCTATATTTGAAGGAAGTAGTTTCCAGGCATGGTGTACCTATCTCCATCATATCTGATCGCGACACCCGATTCACATCACGTTTTTGGCAGTCATTACAAAAAGCATTGGAAACTCGATTAGATATGAGCACCGCTTATCACCCACAGACAGATGGTCAAAGTGAAAGAACAATACAAACATTGGAAGACATGTTACGGGCATGCGTGATTGACTTTGGAACCAGTTGGGATCGACACTTACCGTTGGCAGAATTTTCATACAATAACAGCTATCATACGAGCATCAACGCAGCGCCATTTGAAGCACTTTACGGTAGAAAGTGCTGATCTCCTATCTGTTGGAGCTAAGTAGGAGAAAGACAACTTACTGGACCAGAAATTATTCATGAAACCACCGAAAAGATCATTAAAATACAACAGCGATTGAAAACGGCCATGAGTCGCCAAAAGAGTTATGCTGATGTAAGAAGAAAACCGCTAGAATTTCAAGTGGGCGACAAAGTCATGTTGAAAGAGTCACCTTGAAAAGGCGTTGTACGATTCGGTAAACGAGGAAAGCTAAGTCCTAGGTACGTAGGACCCTTTGAAATCACCGAAAGAATTGGAGCAGTTGCTTATCGATTAAAGCTACCGCAAGAACTTAGTAGTGTTCACGACACATTTCACGTGTCAAATTTAAAGAAATGTTTAGCTGAAGAGGATGTCGTAATTCCTCTTGACGAAATACGAATCAATGATAAACTCCATTTTATCGAAGAACCTGTTGAAATCATGGACCGTGAGGTCAAACAATTAAAATAAAGCAAAATACCAATAGTTAGGGTTCGTTAGAACGCTAGACGAGGACCCGAGTTTACTTGGGAACGTGAAGATCAAATGAAGCAAAAGTATCCACATTTGTTCACTGATATCGCTCATAAAACAGGTAATACTCAAAATTTCGGGACGAAATTTTCTTTAACGGGGAGGTACTGTGATGACCCGAAAATTTCGACTTATTTAAACCAATTCTCTATACGATTTATTATTTTGACACGTTAAAAAAAGTCTGTTAGATTGAGTCTCAAAATTTTAGAACTGTTTCATATATTCAATTACCTTTGACTGCTCTCGACGATTCACGAACAATTATATATATATATATATATATATATATATATATATATATATATATATATATATATATATATATATATTATAAGATGTAACAGTAAAAACGACTTTGCTACATTAAAACACTATTTGCTACAGTAAAAACGACTTTGCTACAGTAAAACACTATTTGCTACAGTTATAACGACTTTGCTACAGTAAAACACTATTTGCTACAGTAAACACTATTTGATGTCGGCAAACAAGAAAACAAAACACAAATGAGCTGGCAGACCACCCCATGCGATCGCATGGGAAATAGCCTGGAAAGACATGCGATCGCATGGCCCCAAAATTCTGGCCAAGTGCTATAAATAGCCACGAATTCGGACGAGTTCATTCATACTTATTTTTCTTTCTTTCTTCTGTAATCTATAATAATATTTATAATTTATAATTTATAATTTAAGTTTAATAATAATAAGGTATATACGCGGGTGTTTTAATTCGGGTTTCAAGACGTTTTAGACTAAGGAAATATTGGGTATTGTTCGGGGTATTGTTCTTGAATCCAAGGCCAACCATACAGTCGTCTACCATCATTACGTCTACGCAATTTGTCTACAATATTGAATCTCAATATTGAACAGTGAGCTTATAGTCTCCCTTTTTAAATACCTTAAATATTTTTGGGCTGAGAATACATGCAATTTATTTTAAACGCAATAAGATACAAGTACATACTAAATTCTACACTGAGTTAAACCGAAAATTCCTTAGCTTTGGTAACTAGTAGCTGCCAGTACATAGGATATGGACTGGTGGGCGCGAATAATTATATATAGATCCATAGGGCTTGACATCCCCGTCCGAGCTAGAGCGCTAGCCTTTTAACGGACATATGTTATTTGAGTTTATGACACGTTGGTTTGCGTGTATTAAAACAAATATGGTAATTATCATTATAGCGTTAAGTTTAGTTACCAGGGTGCTCTGTTACGTCGAATCTATTGATAAACTATTGATGAAATCTTGCGGTCTATCTTTATATACTTATGACTCGAGCAATTAAACCTATAACTCACCAACATTCGTGTTGACTTTTTTTTAGCATGTTTTATTCTCAGGTCCTTAGACTGCTTCCGTTGTGATGTGCTTGTTGCCTGCATGGAGTCTCTCATATTTTGTATAAAGTTTATTGCATTCGAAACAAAACTACATTGTATAATAAATAATTGGACTGTGATGTCAACCTGTAAAATAAAGACTTATGTATTTTGGGGATTTGCTTATACCTAAGCACTCGCCCTCATGCTTATAACTTTCTATGTTTAGAAAGTCACTTATTTTAATGAATGCAATATTTTATCAAAACCTATCATATAGAGGTCAAAATCTCACTGTGGAATCAATGATTAACGTGCCGCGTCAATAGCGATTTTGACGGGTCGTTACAGAATATTTTCCTGCTGAGTTTTTTTTAAAGGGTTAGAAATTAGGGTTTAGAAATTAGGGTTTAGAAATTATGGGGTTATAAATTAGAGTTTAGAAATTATGGGGTTATAAATTAGGGTTTAGCTATTAGGGTTTAGAAATTAGGGTTTTGGGTTTAGAAATTAGGGTTTAGGGTTTAGAAATTAGGGTTTAGATTGAATATTTTAACACGAACGGTTTAGAGTTTAGGGTTTAGGGTTTTGGGCCGTAAACCCGAAAACCCTAAACCCTAAACCCTAAGCTCTAAATCGGGCTAAATTCGAAAAAAAACACTTAACAAAAGATGAAAACAAAACGATGCAAATAAACTCAGCAGTAAAACATTCGATCCATTGAATGTTTTTATTTTTTTCTTCGAGCATTTTCCCGCCAAAATAATGACATTTATCACAAAGTGTCTTTTTTAAATGTTTATACTTTCATCTAATCTATAATGTTCGTGAATAAAGTTTTTTCAAAAAAGCGAAAAAATAAAAAAATAATAATAATTTGCTTCCCCCTTCCCCTCAAAAAAGTGCTTCCCTCTTGATTATGACCCTATACATATATGTATATATATATATATATATATATATATATATATATATATATATATGTATATGTATATATATATATATGTGTGTGTGTGTGTATGGGTGTGTGTGTGTGTGAATTGATAAAAATAAAAAAAATAATAAAGGTGATATTTGAATAAGTAAAACGTGACACGGTGAAAAGTGTAATCAGTGGCGAATTTATGATCAAAACTCAATGGGGTCCCGGAATTTTTTTCTAATACAAATTATGTTTGAAGGGTATTTTAGTGGTCGTTTATCTTTAAAAATCTATAAATCTTGAATATATATGGGGTCTTATACTTAAATTTAGTAGTTTCCTAAACAATTTGAAGAGTAGATTATTAAAAAAAAATTCAAACATGTGGGGTCATAGGACCCCATAGCCTCTAAGGTAGGCTCGCCCCTGAGTGTAATACAAAATTTGAGTTGAGAATTATAGGCGTGAAATTAAAAGAATAAATAAAAATGATATAAAAGTGGTGTGCAAGGCTTGAACTTGCAAGTATGTTTGGCAACAAAAGCACCCATACTCAAAATGAACAGTGATACTCTCGGCTTAGGTCATAATCAATAGGGAAGTACTTTTTTGGGGGGAAGCAAAATTTTTTTCTTTATTTTTTCGTTTTTTGAAAAAGGTAATGAAAATCTGAACATTTAAAAAGACACTTTGTGATGAATGTCATTATTTTGGCGGGAAAACGCTCGAAGAAAAAAATAAAAATATTCAATGCATTGAATGTTTTGCTGCTGAGTTTATTTGCATCGTTTTGTTTTCATCTTGTGTGAAGTGTTTTTTTTTTAATTTAGCCCGATTTAGAGTTTAGGGTTTAGGGTTTTCGGGTTTACTCTTTAAACCCTAAACCCAAAACCCTAAACCCTAAACTCTAAATCGTTCGTGTTAAAATATTCAATCTAAACTCTACTTTTTAAACCCTAAACCCTAATTTCTAAACCCAAAACCCTAATTTCCAAACCCTAATAGCTAAACCCTAATTTTGAACCCCCTAATTTCTAAACCCTAATTTCTAACCCCTTAAAAAAACTCAGAATCAAAACATTCAATGCATTGAATGTTTTCATTTTTTTCTTCGAGCGTTTTACCGTCAAAATAATAACACTCATCACAAAGTGTCTTTTTTAAATGTTCATATTTTTATGTGATCTTGATGTCTGAAAAAAAAATTCGAAAAAAACAAAAAAAAATTACTTTCCCCAAAAAAGTGTTTCCCTCTTAATTATTTCTCTCTTTCTCTCTCTCTCTCTCTCTCTCTATATATATATATATATATATATATATATATATATATATATATATATATATATATACGCTGCAAAGACGATTCGTGCTAGCTCTTCTCTTCTTTAACTAGTTACATGAATAGCCTATTGGGCTAGTTTACTAAGCTTTCAGTCTACATAAACTGAATTCAATATTTATTACACTCCTTCTCCTACTGTTTCTCCTTATACCCACTAATGTTATTCTTCGTCCTACCTTGACTATTGGGAAATTTCCATTCGAGAAAAAGATGTACGAATAAAGGAGCTTCGCTTCCTCGACCGGAAGGTAGAGGTTGTTTAAGATCCGTGTTTGGAGCACTCCCTTGCTTTATCGGTCGTGGCTGGAAAACACTCCCTTGCTTTATCGGTCGTGGCTGGAAAACACTCTCTTGCTTTCTATATTTTTTAATGTCCACCTAAAAAGTCGTATTCCTGCCATGCCTATTATCCAGTGCTAGAAGCTTCGCCAGAAGCAAGCAAGACGAGGTCGCTCTGCTTCGTAGACAAGGCTCGTTCCGTACTTTACTACATAAGCTCATTTTTAACCCTTAAACCCATCAAATAAATATATCCATGGTTACTACTTACTTTTACTCTTCCTTTGAAGTAAGCATTTCCTCATTCTTTTCCTTCGTCTCATTACGATAATTATATTATACGAGTATATATTTATATTTATATATACTTAAAACAAATGAGACTACAGAGCTTATTTAGTTATATCCATATGATGTGCTTTTTTCACTACGATATAAATAATAGTACCATAATACATATATAGTATTCTATTACATACGTTATCATAATATATCATGGATAAATTATACTAGTATGGCAGTATATAATAACTGTACAACAACAACAAAACTCAATACCATATAAGTGGTGTATGAAATGTGAGATGTAGACAATCCTCCCCCTATCCGAAAAATAAACACAAGTCATTTCTTCACCCAGAGTGAAAACACTCTCAAAAGTAGAGAAAGTCATCCATCTCTCTATTTGACGGATAGAGAGATTGGTTCCGACTGGACCTCCGGTTAATAGGTAGAAAATTTTCTTTTAAAAAAATAAAATTAAATTAAAAATAAAATTGAAACGCCATGAAAATGGTAAAATCAAATTTCCATGAGTTTTAAATCCTGCCTGAAATTTAATTTAAGCTCTAAGAGTTAGTCAAGTCGCCAATATATCGACGCTTGTTGTCGACTCAAAAACTAAAGCCGTAGTATATAATAAATATGTGTGTAGTAAAGAAAATTTGGTTTTATGTTATCATAAAACGTCCACCTAGACGACAAAAAAGGATTCAATCATTTAATGAGTCAAAAAGAAAACAACGATATGCCAAATGTGGTCAATATGATCATCGTGATAAGACATACAAAAATGCGCTGCAAGAAAGATATAATCCAATATCAACTATCGACGAGCAAAAGGTATAACGGTTTCTCATTTCATTTATTTACATATCCAAAATTTGAACCTTCAAATATGTTTTCACATGTACTTACGCGATCATAGATAATAGTAACAAAATATCGTATATGTATGATGTGACAACCCGGAAATTTCCAACCAAATTTAAACTTTAATCTTTATATGTTTCCGACACGATAAGCAATATTTGTTAAGTCAAATTTCAAGAATTTTAAACTATGTTCATACATTCATTC
The DNA here is from genome assembly GCF_046630445.1 of Rutidosis leptorrhynchoides. Lineage (NCBI taxonomy): Eukaryota > Viridiplantae > Streptophyta > Magnoliopsida > Asterales > Asteraceae > Rutidosis > Rutidosis leptorrhynchoides. Next base: position 702,135,794 of record NC_092333.1, on the reverse strand, counting down.
AACCTCGACCAAGTTCCAACGATTCACGAACCATTAAACGAATATGATTATATATGTATATGTGTATATATATATTATAACTTGAAACGTAAACAAAATATTAGATTAAATACTTTATATGATTGTATCTGTTTCAAAATGTTTATCAATGGAATTAGAAGATAAGATCAAATGATTGAATTATCAGATATATTGAATTATGATTACAAGTCTCTGTTGAAAGGCCCACGTTGATTTGAGAAATCTTTCCATTTTAACAATATTCGGAAAATGATAAAGTGATTTATAAATAAGAACAAATTGTCAATCATTGAGAACTAGACAAAGGATAGTGGAAGATTGAATCTCATAAAGACTCGATTGATCTATTTAGTTTCAAACGTATAAAAACGTTTTCAGTTTAAAAAGAACTTTATTATTAAAACATATATAACTTTTATAAATATCTAGAACCACTTTTGACAACTCATTACTTAACTAGTATGATAAAGATAACGATATTTATATTTTATTTTATTAAATATATATAACGATTTAAATTAATATTATATATATTTATACGCGTATTATACGTACATAGTTTTATACTTTTACTATACTTAAACTTTACATTTACTTTATTTTTACTTTACTTTAACTTTAATAATTCACTTTAATAATTCATACTTTAATAATTCACTTTAATAATTCATACTTTAATAATTCACTATAATAATTCATACTTTAATAATTCACTTTAATAATTCATACTTTAATAATTCACTTTAATAATTCAAAAATTTATTATAAATAGAATTCATTAGGTTTCATTATTTCATAGAAACTTGAAAATATTTTTCTCTAAACTCTCTCAATCGATTTACATATATATATTTACTCCGTATTATTTCAAGATATTATTAGTATACATAAAATATTACGACGGAGTGCTGTCCGAGTGATTTCGAAATTATTTTTCGAGAGGATAGGATTAAGGAAATTATGGGTTATAGCTATGGAGGTGATTGAGTATGGTTCATGTGTATGCTCGTGAGGTCAATATAGTGTTTATCATTTCCGTTGCGTCTACGTACCTTTCCTGCAATATTGAATCTCAATATTGATACGTGAGTACTCATAATTTAACTTTTACATACTAATAGTGTATCCCTGACTAGTGCTCGAGTATTTAGGATTATGCATGCTTGTACTTTTGATATTGCCCTTAGACAGGTTAGGTTGAATCTTGAATTAGTTACACTTGCGGTTGAGATAAGGTATAAGATATGCATGTTCTTGGAAAGCTAGCGAAAAATTAAGAACATTTCCTTTAGATATCGAATGGTTTCGATGAACGGATTAGAAGTTATAATCAATTTAATTTTCGATATTTTTTTTAAAAATGATTATTATTATTGTCGATTTTATCGTCGTTCTAGTTTTATCTTATTATTATCATTATTATTATCTTTATCAATAAAAGGGATTTATCATTAAAAATTGTTATTTTTTTTTATTATTACTATCGTTATTATCGTTAAAGTTATAATTAGTATTATTATTATTATCCAATTATTATTATTATTATTATTATTATTATTATTATTAGTATTATTATTATTATTATTATTATTATTATTATTATTATTATCATTATTAATATATATATCATTATTTAAAAATGGTTATTGTTATTGTTATTATTATTATTACTATTACTATATTATCATTAAGATAATTATTAGTATTATCGTTAATAATGTTATAGTAACTATCATTATTAATATTAGTGTAATTAAAACAAATATTTGTAACACCTAATTATTTTGATTACTATTATTATCATTATTATGAACACAATATAAAAGACGATTAAAAGCTATTAAACGAAACGATTAGGAAATAATGAGTAAGAGTATCATGATGAAATTGAAATATTATAAGATATTGATTTAGATAAAATTATCGTTCTTATTATTTTTATCATTACAATTATTATTAAAAGTATCGTTAGTATTAAAACTATCATTTTAACAAAAATTATCATTTTAATAGAAATGTCATTATTACTATAAAATATCATTATTATTATTATTTTAAATAGAATTATTATTTTAAAGATAATATTAAAAATTATCGTAAATATTAAAGTTATCATAATTAGAATTATCGTTTTATCATAATGTCATCTTAGTAATTAAAATATTGATATTTTTATAATAATTATTATTATAACAAAATAATACAACTTTTACTTACTATCATTATAGATATTATTTTATCAAATAAATATGTGATACAAATATATTTTACTACGTGTAATAACTTACTTTAATAATACCTATCATATTATCTTTATGATATTAAATGAACCCTATAAATTTTATTACTTAATATATATAAAAGTATATTTTATTATATAAATTTAATATAAAATTTTATTTATTAATAAATAAATTATATTATTTACTCTAATAAATCTTTTAAAAATATTTAAAAATATAAAACGACGATATTTAAACTATATATTAATCATGTATAGATTTTTGGAAATTATTTTGAGTCAAATTTACTTTTGTTGACTTTTGCATATTAGTCTCGAGCATTAGGATTGTGGTACACTATGACTTGACCTAATTTGTTAGACAAATATTGACCAACACATAAATATATATAATTAATTTAGGTTCGTGAATCCGAGGCCAACCTTGCACTTTTTCAATGATGTTATATGTATTTTTACTACGAAATACAGTATGGTGAGTTTCATTTGCCTTTTTACCCTTTATATTTTTGGGACTGAGAATACACGCGCTTTTATAAATGTTTGACGAAATAGACACAAGTAATTGAAACTACATTCTATGGTTGAATTATCGAAATCGAATATGCCCCTTTTTATTAAAGTCTGGTAATCTAAGAATTAGGGAACAGACACCCTAATTGACGCGAATCCTAAAGATAGATCTATTGGGCCTAACAAACCCCATTCAAAGTACCGGATGCTTTAGTACTTCGAAATTTATATCTTGTCCGAAGGAGGATCCCGGAATGATAGGGGATATTCTTATATGTATCTAGTTAATGTCGGTTACCAGGTGTTCACCATATGAATGATTATTTTTGTCTCTATGCATGGGACGTATATTCATGAGAACTGAAAATGAAATTCTTGTGGTCTATTAAAATGATGGAAATAAATGATTATGATAAATTAATGAACTCACCAACCTTTTGGTTGACACTTTAAAGTATGTTTATTCTCAGGTGTTAAAAAAATCTTCCGCTGTGCATTTGCTCATTTTAAAGATATTACTTGGAGTCTTTCATAGCATATTTCGAAGAACGTTGCATTCGAGTCATTGAGTTCATCAAAGATTATTATTAAATTAATTTATAGTTGGATAGTGGATATTATGAAATGGTATGCATGCCTGTCAATTTTCGATGTAAAGAAAGTTTGTCTTTTAAAAACGAATGCAATGTTTGTAAAATGTATCATATAGAGGTCAAATACCTCGCAATGTAATCAACTATTGTGAATCATTTATAATGTATATGAACGGGTCCTTTCAGTTGGTATCAGAGCGGTGGTCTTAGCGAACCAGGTCTGCATTAGTGTGTCTAACTGATAAGTCGATAGGATGCATTAGTGAGTCTGGACTTCTACCGTGTCTGCATGTCAAAAGTTTTTCTTATCATTTTGTGTCGAAAATTAACTACTTATCATCCTCAGGAAATTACCTGCTTATCATTTTTAGTCTAAGACACGTCTTGCTGCATTGATTACATGAATAGTGTATAGACAAAAATTCATATCTTAGCATATCTGCTAAATCATATCTTATCGTATCTGTTACTTTAAACTTTCCCTGACATATCCCGCAAAGTCCTCCGTAATCTACGAAATCTTTTGATATATATATATATATATATATATATATATATATATATATATATATATATATATATATATATATATTCTATGTAATTAGAATACCATCCGTTAGCCAAAATCATTTCATATCGAAAAAAAAAATCCTTTATCCAATCGTACGAAATGGAATTCGTCATCAGTTCAAGTCACTCAGATTCCGAAATGGAATCCCATTTAAGCTCCGAAAGCAGTGTGACCGGAATAGATCAACCAATCAGTCATCACCTATTCTGGATGAATTGGGGATGGGTTCATAGCCTCCTCAATCATTGGAGACAAGAAGAAGGTAATCCCTTCCATCCACCACATTGCCCTCTTGACGAAGAACCTGAAGCACTTACCGGCGAACCTGTCCGAAACACCATTTTCTCGCTCATTTCCAGAGTATCTCGTCACGATTATATATTACATCAAATTTTAGATTTTATTTATCCGCTCGTCCGAACCGACAATCACCCCGGTGTAATAGAAGAAGTCAACGAGCTTCGCACTCGGGTAGTGGCTTTGGAGAATATGGTGCAGAGATTACAAACACCAGCAGCAGCATCAGCAGCATAACCAGTACCACCATCATCAATGCCAACAGTACCATTACCACCTCCAACCACAACCGCGTCGTAAACCTCAACTTCACAATCTGTCCCACGAGCATCAACATCATACGCACCATAGATACCAAGGAGTACCAACAACAATAACTGACGAAGTATTAATTCATAACTTCATTGGAGAAATATTCTGCGGCGATTATGTAATCTCTAAAGTCTTAGAGATTATCTAATCTAGCCCTAACCATAAATCAGTTAAGCGAACCAAAATGATAGAAGGAAGAGTAGAAACCCTGACAAAAATGGTGTGTGATTAACAAGCTAAACTTGCTTTACCAACAGCATCAACAGTACTGTCAGCGTTACCAGCATCGTTAGTACAGTCAACATCCGAATCAACAACACCGATAACATCACAAACTCCGTCAGTTCAAGAATCACTGTGGACATCATTACGAATCAATAACGTGTATATTGTATCAACGAGTTATGAAGAATTAACTCATTCCCTCTGAAGAAATTATATGTATAATATATATATATATAAATATATATATATATATATATATATATATATATATATATATATATATATATAGAAATAAATCTTTCCGTGCTAAGCTATTGTGTGTGAATCTTAACTACTCGGTTAATTCATATTACAAATATGCAATAATGTACGTCCTTCGGCCGCAACTTAACCAGCGTTAACTACAATCTCTGTCGCAATTCAACAAATTCCAATTCATAATAAATCAAGTATATATTTGATTTTACACTTTCATCATCGATGTACCCAAAACTTTTCAGATAACATCATTCGTACTTTGCGAAATTCACAAGAATTCCACGAACCGAACATCATACATCAACAAATAACGAAGTATTGATTCATAATTTCAATGTCATTAAAGAAATACTGCGTAAAAGTTATGTACTTTTTAAAGCCTTTAGGGAATATTCAATTCTAGTTTCAACCGTAAATCAAATGAGTTTAATTTAACATTAACTCATTAAATCTATGTTACATCTGAAGAAAATATACATATATATATTTTTTCATAAAGACTGTAATAAAATTTTTTTGTACAAAATATTAATTGTGAAATTTTTTTAACGGGTAGGTAATACCCGAGAGATATATAAATTTACAATTAATATGTTACATTCTTCGAATCTGATTCAGCAAATCATCCATTATACTCCCTACTTTCACAACAATATACATTCTTTTATAGAAATCAAAACAACCATATTCATTCAAAATTTAATTACATATTCTGATTTTGAAATTTCAAAATTCAACTTGAGATATGACCAAAATCATCACTCTTAGATCCTTACATCTTTCACAAGCTATATTTTGACTTCAAAACTGTGTTAGAATATCAAATGTATGTTAACGATTACAATCTGTGTTCAAACCCTTCGAAAATTTCTGAAGACACTTCGAATGATGAGCAATCGAGATGATGATCCAACCACATGTTACCCACAGTTATGTACCTGAAAAGCTCTTGAAACCAAAGTAAAAGTTTAAACAACGTATCCGCGTCAGATTCTTTGGCATTTATTAGCAAAAATAACTTTGCGACTCCTATTTAAAGTAGCCAGTTTTGTCACAGCTCCAGCAAGTCAACTTCGACTTTTCAGTCAGACTAACCTTATTATAACCTTGAGATATACACCATCGTTACCAGGGAACCTTTTACATTCCACCACATTATTAGCATATGTACCAACAACTTCATTACCCTTTGACTTTAGCCTCTCCAAAAAGTCATTATAATTATTCATTGAAACCCATCATTTACTCATTCGCATCTTGTAATGAGAATTGCCATACGAATCATTGAGAATTAGCAATCAGTATTTTGAAATCTCACAGCATGTCTACGCCAACAGTTATATGTGTATATATAACGTCTATCTTCTGGACTTAATTTGAATGTGAAGTTTCTGAAAAACACTCCGAACTACGAATTGGTTCTCCGAAAATGGAAACAAAATGCCGATGAAGCAGCAAAAACTATAAACGACTTTAAACGGTAAAAGCTGGATGATAATGATGAAGTGTACTGGCAAAGCGCAGAAAAAGAGAAGTTTTGGAACTGGAAAACGAATTGAGCAAAGTAGGAAGGAGGCTGTGGACAAATTACAAAGACTGAACATGACTTCAAAGGATCCAAATGATTCAGTACCTGCTGAATTCATTAACGAATACCTTGCTCCTGACTCTAAACCCCTGCGGACAATATTCTTCATCATCCTCTGATATTAGAAATTCTAAAATATCATCATATCTTTCATTATAAATATCCTCCATATTTCTGAAGATATTTTCTTAATTTTTCTTATTTGAAATCATTTACCTCTTCGCGCTATCTGTATTACATCATAAAAGAAACTATTTTAGTTTCTAAATTCTGAAACATTCAAGTTTAAAATAGGAATATTTTGAAGTAGTGTTGGGAACTGAAGCATGAATTAGTATAATATAATGACACTTGATCAATGTGATTATATTACAGTAAGTCATGCTGAGTTTCTAAATGGAACGTGATGATTCACAGATCATAACATCATCATGTGCCATGTTATACGACTCTTGTATTCTATTTAACCTCTAAAATATCAAGAAAATATTTCTTGATGATTCGGCCTTTTCCAAGGTATTCTAGTAATTTGACAAGTCAAGATCGTGTCATCACAATTTTCTTCCTAGAACATTAACAATGTTCATTCCGAAATTCATATCTGTGAATTTTGGACCATTACAAGCGGTGCTTAATTGCAAGAAGAAGAAACGAAAGGACAAAACTCCGAAATAGAAATTAGGGTATAAATTGCAGCAAATAAAAGAGAGCATTAACTATGAATGATAATGATTATAGAAGACAGAAGCAGAGACTTTGAAATATAAGGGAACATATAAAGCCCAACGACAAACCAGAAATTATAAACCATATATATCGATGCATATAGCAATATAAAGACACGTGAGAACTAGAAACACTATAAACCCAAGAGTATAGTAGAAGTAAATAGATTCTTCCGGCGGTAGATGAAAAAGAAGAATGATCGATATGAAAGTTAGAAGTATATCGAGAATCAGAACTGGATGGAGCATATTGATGAATACTTTAAAATATGAGTTGAGGGGGAAAGAATAGAAGGTGATGAAACATGACTAGAAACTTAGAAATCAATAGATTTAACTCACACAATGGCGGAATAAGTGAATCAAACCCTCTAGTGAATAGGTTAAGTTTTTTTTTTTTTTTGATTAATTTAGTCAAACTACAACTAAATCAAGTGTGATTAGATCAACACCTAGAGCTATTATTCACCACCTGGGTGATTTGGACTGAGAGAGAATCGGAAGAGCTCACTAGATCTGAGTGTGTGTAACAAATGAGAGGCTTAACCAAAAATGAAGAACATAAGACTTTATATACCCCTGCTGTTGACTCACCCATACGATTCATTCATCACACGTACGAGTTAGCTTCATCAGCCGTACGGGTGATCACTCACTCGTGTCTTCTCATTTAGGTTGTAATTGTGACTTAGCTCAGCATCAACCGTGCGTATGAGCCTATCAGCCGTACTAGTGAGGCTTCGCTCGTACGTCTGACTAAGTCTAACATAGTCAAACATCTAAATCTCGTTCCTGCAGTTCCTGTAACCATATACAAACACGGATAGGATAATAACGAGCAATCATGGTGGCCTGTAAACTATTGTACCTGCAATGGACGTGGGTAGATGTCTAGGGACTTGCATAAAATGCATCAACAGAAGGTGTGAGTTGTAAGGAAACGAAGGAGGTGAATTTATAAGAAAATCTCCGACAGAACAATTAAAATGGACGATCGCATTTAAAGCAGATCCTAATTTCCTTGATTACCGGAGAGTCAAATCTGATTAAGAAGATTTTCTTCAAATCCCTTGAAATCTGGGAATCAATCATATCTACGTCAAATGGTAAGATGAATCTACACTTACTCATTTCACTCTTCTATGTTAGCTTCATTCGTACTCTTCATATAAATGGATTGTTTATCCAAATTATTCGCTGATGATAAAACTCTAATTTTCAGCCCGTATGCATCATGAAAACATACTTATTATCATTCACGACCTTTCCACTCAAATTTCGGGACGAAATTTCTTTAACGGGTAGGTACTGTGACAACCCGGAAATTTCCAACCAAATTTAAACTTTAATCTTTATATGTTTCCGACACCGGAAATTTCCAAACAAATTTAAACTTTAATCTTTATATGTTTCCGACACGATAAGCAATATTTGTTAAGTCAAATTTCAAGAATTTTAAACTATGTTCATACATTCATTCAACCTCGACCAAGTTCCAACGATTCACGAACCATTAAACGAATATGATTATATATGTATATGTGTATATATATATTATAACTTGAAACGTAAACAAAATATTAGATTAAATACTTTATATGATTGTATCTGTTTCAAAATGTTTATCAATGGAATTAGAAGATAAGATCAAATGATTGAATTATCAGATATATTGAATTATGATTACAAGTCTCTGTTGAAAGGCCCACGTTGATTTGAGAAATCTTTCCATTTTAACAATATTCGGAAAATGGTAAAGTGATTTATAAATAAGAACAAATTGTCAATCATTGAGAACTAGACAAAGGATAGTGGAAGATTGAATCTCATAAAGACTCGATTGATCTATTTAGTTTCAAACGTATAAAAACGTTTTCAGTTTAAAAAGAACTTTATTATTAAAACGTATATAACTTTTATAAATATCTAGAACCACTTTTGACAACTCATTACTTAACTAGTATGATAAAGATAACGATATTTATATTTTATTTTATTAAATATATATAACGATTTAAATTAATATTATATATATTTATACGCGTATTATACGTACATAGTTTTATACTTTTACTATACTTAAACTTTACCTTTACTTTATTTTTACTTTACTTTAACTTTAATAATTCACTTTAATAATTCATACTTTAATAATTCACTTTAATAATTCATACTTTAATAATTCACTTTAATAATTCATACTTTAATAATTCACTTTAATAATTCAAAAATCTATTATAAATAGAATTAAATAGGTTTCATTATTTCATAGAAACTTGAAAATATTTTTCTCTAAACTCTCTCAATCGATTTACATATATATATTTACTCAGTATTATTTCAAGATATTATTAGTATACATAAAATATTACGACGGAGTGCTGTCCGAGTGATTTCGAAATTGTTTTTCGAGTGGGATAGGATTAAGAAAATTATGGGTTATAGCTATGGAGGTGATTGAGTATGGTTCATGGGTATGCTCGTGCGGTCAATATAGTGTTTATCATTTCCGTTGCGTCTACGTACCTTTCCTGCAATATTGAATCTCAATATTGATACGTGAGTACTCATAATTTAACTTTTACATACTAATAGTGTATCCATGACTAGTGCTCGAGTATTTAGGATTATGCATGCTTGTACTTTTGATATTGCCCTTAGACAGGTTAGGTTGAATCTTGAATTAGTTACACTTGTGGTTGAGATAAGGTATAAGATATGCATGTCCTTGGAAAGCTAGCAAAAAATTAAGAACTTTTCCTTTAGATAACGAATGGTTTCGATGAACGGATTAGAATTTATAATCAATTGAATTTTCGATATTTTTATTAAAAATGATTATTATTATCGTCGTTTTTATCGTCGTTCTAGTTTTATCTTATTATTATCATTATTATTATCTTTATCAATAAAAGGGATTTATCATTAAAAATTGTTATTTTTTTTTATTATTACTATCGTTATTATCGTTAAAGTTATAATTAGTATTATTATTATTATCCAATTATTATTATTATTATTATTGGTATTATTATTATTATTATCATTATTAATATATATATCATTATTTAAAAATGGTTATTGTTATTGTTATTATTATTATTACTATATTATCATTAAGATAATTATTAGTATTATCGTTAATAATGTTATAGTAACTATCATTATTAATATTAGTGTAATTAAAACAAATATATGTAACACCTAATTATTTTGATTACTATTATTATCATTATTATGAACACGATATAAAAGACGATTAAAAGCTATTAAACGAAACGATTAGGAAATAATGGGTAAGAGTATCATGATGAAATTAAAATATTATAAGATATTGATTTAGATAAAATTATCGTTCTTATTATTTTTATCATTACTATTATTATTAAAAGTATCGTTAGTATTAAAACTATCATTTTAACAAAAATTATCATTTTAATAGAAATGTCATTGTTACTATAAAATATCATTATTATTATTATTTTAAATAGAATTATTATTTTAAAGATAATATTAAAAATTATCGTAAATATTAAAGTTATCATAATTAGAATTATCGTTTTATCATAATGTCATCTTAGTAATTATAAATATTGATATTTTTATAATAATTATTATTATTACAAAATAATACAACTTTTACTTACTATCATTATAGATATTATTTTATCAAATAAATATGTGATACAAACATATTTTACTACGTGTAATAACTTACTTTAATAATACATATCATATTATCTTTATGATATTAAATGAACCCTATAAATTTTATTACTTAATATATATAAAAGTATATTTTATTATATAAATTTAATATAAAATTTTATTTATTAATAAATAAATTATATTATTTACTCTAATAAATCTTTTAAAAATATTTAAAAATATAAAACGACGATATTTAAACTATATATTAATCATGTATAGATTTTTGGAAATTATTTTGAGTCAAATTTACTTTTGTTGACTTTTGCATATTAGTCTCGAGCATTAGGATTGTGGTACACTATGACTTGACCTAATTTGTTAGACAAATATTGACCAACACATAAATATATATAATTAATTTAGGTTCGTGAATCCGAGGCCAACCTTGCACTTGTTCAATGACGTTATATGTATTTTTACTATGAAATACAGTATGGTGAGTTTCATTTGCCTTTTTACCCTTTATATTTTTGGGACTGAGAATACATGCGCTTTTATAAATGTTTGACGAAATAGACACAAGTAATTGAAACTACATTCTATGGTTGAATTATCGAAATCGAATATGCCCCTTTTTATTAAAGTCTGGTAATCTAAGAATTAGGGAACAGACACCCTAATTGACGCGAATCCTAAAGATAGATCTATTGGGCCTAACAAACCCCATCCAAAGTACCGGATGCTTTAGTACTTCGAAATTTATATCATGTCCGAAGGAGGATCCCGGAATGATAGGGGATATTCTTATATGTATCTAGTTAATGTCGGTTACCAGGTGTTCACCATATGAATGATTATTTTTGTCTCTATGCATGGGACGTATATTTATGAGAACTGGAAATGAAATTCTTGTGGTCTATTAAAATGATGGAAATAAATGATTATGATAAATTAATGAACTCACCAACCTTTTGGTTGACACTTTAAAGCATGTTTATTCTCAGGTGTTAAAGAAATCTTCCGCTGTGCATTTGCTCATTTTAAAGATATTACTTGGAGTCTTTCATAGCATATTTCGAAGAACGTTGCATTCGAGTCATTGAGTTCATCAAAGATTATTATTAAATCAATTTATAGTTGGATAGTGGATATTATGAAATGGTATGCATGTCTGTCAATTTTCGATGTAAAGAAAGTTTGTCTTTTAAAAACGAATGCAATGTTTGTAAAATGTATCATATAGAGGTCAAATACCTCGCAATGTAATCAACTATTGTGAATCGTTTATAATGTATATGAACGGGTCCTTTCATATGAGTGATTGTATAATATATTTTTAACAACGGGAACATATGATAATTCGAATGTGTATAGACAATACCCTTTCAATAGTAGCATGCTTTTTTCTGCTAGATTTTCTCGAGCGCCTTCGTTGCACGACGAGCCTTGATAGCCTTAAGTCTTATCATATGTAATTCTAATAAATGTTTTATTGTTGTAGGAGGTGTGAAAAGAATACGACTCATAAAAGCGAGTGAGAATGAAGTACGAAGAGATGGATTATACGGAATAGTTCAATTAGTATTTTTATATTTTAATTTTGTGATGGTCTTGGAATTAAAATAAATGTTAATATTATTGTTATCTTTAACAATTATTAGTGGCACGGCGAGATTTTAATGGTTAAATTGTATATGATTGATTTTATTACTATGACTAAGTTATTTAAATTGGTTGTATTTGATAGAAGAGTGGGGTGATGATGGTAGTAGATGTAGGTTAAAGGGGAAGAGTGTAGGTGAAAGAGTGTAGTGGGGGGTGAAGGTAAAAAAATCGGGGTTTAAATGGAGAAGGTAGGTGGGGGTAATGTTGTTTTTGGGTTGTCAAACGACTATAATTCGGGAGACTTTAAATGGGTATATATGTGATTTTATCTCGTTAAAATGAGTTTATATAATATTACATCTCTTTAATTGAGTATATATGTAATTTTAAAAATAGAGAGGAGAATATATGTTAAAACTTAAAACCCCAAGTTATAAAAAGTAAATGTAACAATAATTTTAATTTTTTTTTTTAAATTGTGTTTATTGTTTGTGGATAATAGATTTAGGACAGAGTGACCAAATAATAAACTTGTTAATATATTTTCTAATTTAAGTCTTATTTGTATCTTATATTTGCAGATTTAATTCAAATCTTAAACGCAACTTTAATGCTCAATTTTCATAAAAGTAGAAGAATAACATTTGAAAGAATATAGATATTGATACCCATCCCCCTCTTTGATATGATATGATAAGTTTCTCTGAACACTTGTTTATATTTCACGAGTCATATGCCGCTTTCTTATTTTATTTTTCACTGTTTGTTTATTCCCACTAACTCTGATTACTGTGTCACATTACTTGTAGTAGCTGCATATTTTAGATGTATACTTATATTTATATAAATCATTTACTAACATTGTATTTATTTATTTATTTTAATTTTATTTACACCGTATTATTTTTATTGGGAGTAATAATTATTCTAGGAAGTTTGTTTTTGATTGGAGTCTTAGGGTATGTTTAGAAATAAGTTTTTTGGAACTTTGTTTCTAACTTTTAAAGAAATTCATATCTAATAAAAAATTTTGTTTGATTATGAAAGCTTAAACTTAACTTTTAAAGAAATTCATATCTAATAAAAATCTCCGTTTGATTATGAAAGCTTAAACTTTTATTGGGGTGGAAAAAGTTTCAACAAGCTCTTAGAATAAATGATAAGTCAAGTAGCGTTTGAAATATGATATGAGCTTTTGGAGTTTACATTATTTAAATAGCCTTTGAATTATTACTCGAATTATCTGGTATATGTACTTGCCTTTAAAAAAATATAATATCTCTCAAGTAGCTTTTGGCGCATTCGGTTGTTTAATACATAGACATATATCAAATATTTAATTTAATATATAAATATTGTATGTGTATATATAGATATATGTATCAATATTTATATTTAATAATAATAATCATAATAATATTTAATATATATTATACATATGTTTTTTTTTAGAACAGCGAATTTGGGATCACCCGAGGGGGACTTAACCACCCGTTGCAATCATCTCCTGTTTTGACTATGTCGATGCAGTGATATTAACCCGTCCCTATCGCTGTCCGGGAGGAAACCTTGAACCGATCCAAGGGCACGGCCAAGTAAACCCCCCCCCTTACCCCCCAAATACAATGTGGGAAAGGTGCCATGGGTGGATCCTTACATGGTAGTGATAGAATTGCATTAATTGTTGCCCTGGAGTGGAGTCGAACTCCTGACCTCAAGTGTGTTAGAGGCAGGCCACTACATATATTATACATATGTATATATGTATGTTTATTTGTAAAAGCGTTAACGTTATCGTAATTGAATAACCGTAATCATAATCGGTTGGTGTATGATGTGTGTGTTTGTATATATATATATATATATATATATATATATATATATTGTACGTTTATTTGTTCATGGTAATTGTTATCGTATGGAAGAAGATGATGAGATGATATTGTGATATTATATACTTCGTATTTTATTATATAAAATATAAATTAATGATATTATTATGATATATATACAACGCCTACATGTTTGAGAGAGTTTGTGAATTTGTATATGTAAGTTAAAATGCTAATTGTAAACAAATATATTTGTATATATATGTTTAAATACTAATGGAAACAAATACAATGTTTTTTTTTTCCGGGTTCATATTTATCATTTTACAATTTTTTGAACAGCTCAACCTAATTTGTCAGACACCTAGATATATATAAAAAAACTCCACCCTTCATGAAAGCACCCGTCCTAATCCACCTGGACGAAGTCATCAACATTTGGTCTCATTGCGATGATCGGCTCCAAGTAATGTCCTTATATTGAGCAAATGCACAGCGGAAGACTTAATTTGTACCTGAGAATAAACATGCTTTAAAGTGTCAACCAAAAGGTTGGTGAGTTCATAGGTTTATCATAACAATCATTTCAATATGTTAATAGACCACAAGATTTCATAATCATAAACATAATACACTCGCAAGTGTATGTAAAGCATTCTAAGTGGTTGAGCACTTGGTAACCATACTTAACATTTAATCAACGTCGCATATTCCCTTTATTATGAAATCTCACTACACCGTACCAAGTGTAGACACCAAAACGAAGTACTGTACAACCGTTGAATACTGGTCGTCCAGTCCGGTTGGGGTTGTCAGGCCCGATAGATCTATCAACAGGATTCGCGTTTACAATACCCATGTAAATAGTAGTTACCAAGCTACAGGGAAATATGCCAGTGGTACAACTCAACGTAGAATATATTTTTAAGTACTTGTGTCTATTTTGTAAACATTTATAAAAGCAGCGCATGTATTCTCAGCCCAAAAATATATATTGCAAAAGCAATTAAAAAGGGAGCAAATGAAACTCACTTTTGCCTTGAAGGTATTTAATTCGACTTGGTCTCCGATAGATATAACGAACCTAACCATATATATAATATATCAACATATTTTCTTTTTAAGTAATCGTTACATATATATATACTTTTAACACTTTTAATATTTTCTTAGTCCGTAGTTAGCAGTCCGATGTTAGTGGTCCACAATTAGTTGCTTAAATAAAATAAATAAAGACCCCATCGTATTCGTATTGATCAGAATTAATCTCGACCCATGGTACCATGTTGTCAAATGACGTGTTACGTACATAAAGTACCGTGTTGTCAAATGACGTGTTGCGTACAATCATGAGGTCTTATGATTAATCTTCTCATGTTGTTTACGGGTTGTCCTGAAATATATAAAATTAAATCATAAGTAATTATATATAAAATATCATATTAATTAGAAAAGATATGATTAATTTACTTTTTCTCCAAATATTTTCGTAGCTAAACTAGCTTCGGATACCCAATCTTGTTTTGGTCGCAGTTTCTTCATTACAACTCCGTTTTTGTTGGTTCAACTTGTCACTTCCTTGGATCGAGTCAAAATTTAAGAATATGAACTGAAAATACCTTAGTTTGTATTCGAAATCATAGGTTATAGGTCAAACTTTGGTGAAACTTATGAAAGTGATCATTTTCCATCATAAAAACAACATTTAATGATCATTTTTCTAAAAATACTTACACTTTGAGTTAAACCATAAAATTTTTATGTGTTAACATATTCATAAGAAATATCATTTTTCCAGAACATGAACTTCCAATTCAAAGTTCAAGATGGTTTTTAATTATCCAACCCAAAACAGCCCCCGGTTGCACTCCGACAACGTAGATTCAGTTTTTAAGATGTTCTTTGTAAAACCAAGTTATATCTTGTTAGGTTAGCATATCATTATGATATATTACAGGTCTTGAAGTGTTTTAAAAGTCAAGTTAGAAGGATCTATTTAGTTTGCGAACAAGTTTGAAATCATTCAAACTATGTTCTTGTTGTTAAAATTTTATACCACAAAATAAGATAGCTATATGAATATGAATTGAATAAGATTATGAACAAGGTTACTACCTCAAGTTACTTGGACAAAGTTACTGCAAAAGATAAGAAATAATCTTGGAATCAAAGAGTGGTGGAGTTAGATCAAAAGGTTGGAAGTAAACTTCTTCAAATGGGTGGTTATTTTGATATGTTCTTGAAAGAGTTTTCTTATGGTGTTTAAGGCTTGTAATTGAAGCTAAATGATGGGGAAAATACTTGGTGATGATCAAGTATGAAGTTAGGAGTATTTTGAGAGAAAAATGAGGGTGTAGGTATGAGAAAATGGAGTGAAGAAATGGTGTTCATTTATAAAAACATTTTTAGTTTATAAAGAAAGAAAAGGATTCCTAATTTTGTTTTCTTACTAATAATTTATACTACTTGACAAATTCTAATTACCTCATATCTAGGGCAGTAATAATGTTGATTAGGATGTTGATTTGATGTGTATATACCAATAGTAAATACGTATAGAAGCTGGGTATGATACGGGTACATATATCCTAGATATACGTATAGAAATCTTGAGGAAACGGAACAAGAATTCAAATATAGCTATCTTTTGTGAATATACTTATATTGTTTTATGTATTTAAGTCCTTAAAAAGTGATTAAATACATTATATATACGATACATGTATAAGCATTATAGATTATAAGTATATATATCAAAGAATGTTACGTATAGTTATCGTTTTGAAAACTTAAGTTAGTAGTTTTAAAATATACTTATAACTCATTGTCATTAGTACACAATGAGATGTTAAACCATCTTTAGATCATGTTAAATATATATAAATACATATATATACACAAACGTATTTATATAGTTCGTGATATCATCGGTCATATTGGACGGTCAAACGTTGTGTAAAACTCTTTTCAAAAACACAAGTCTCAACAATTTGGATTGCTTATCATGTTGGTATGGTTTAATTTATGTAAATATTAATCTCATAAGTATAATTTGGTCGAAAATTTCCAGGTCATTACAGTACCTACCCGTTAAATAAATTTCGTCCCCGAAATTTGATAGAGGTTGTTATGGATAACAATAAGAAGGTTTTCATGACAAATATAAGGTGATAATGGAGTTTTATCATCATTGAGTAATGTAGATAAAACGATTCGATTATGCGAAGAATATAAATGAGACTATCGTAAAAGAGTGAGATGAGTAAAATATATTCGTCTTAACCGATGACGTAGTTATGATTGATTTCCGGGATTTAAGGGATTTAAAGAGAATCTTACGTAATAAGGTTTGGTTCTTTGGTGATTCAGGATCTTCTTTGATTATATGCAATAATCTGTTTCGATTGCTCTGTCGGATATTTCACTATAAATTCATCCCTTCGTTTCCTTATTTTCCATGACTAACACCTTCTATTCTTTCTCCCTTGATTCTTACTTTAAAGCATTCATCAATATGCTCCATCCAGTCCTGATTCTTGATATACTCCTAACTTTTATATCAGTTGAAATGACCCGTTCATATACATTATAAACGATTCACAATAGTTGATTACATTGCGAGGTATTTGACCTCTATATGATACATTTTACAAACATTGCATTCGTTTTTAAAAGACAAAATTTCTTTACATCGAAAATTGACAGGCATGCATACCATTTCATAATATCCACTATCCAACTATAAATTGATTTAATAATAATCTTTGATGAACTCAATGACTCAAATGCAACGTTCTTCGAAATATGCTATGAAAGACTCCAAGTAATATCTTTAAAATGAGCAAATGCACAGCGGAAGATTTCTTTAACACCTGAGAATAAACATGCTTTAAAGTGTCAACCAAAAGGTTGGTGAGTTCATTAGTTTATCATAATCATTTATTTCCATCATTTTAATAGACCACAAGAATTTCATTTCCAGTTCTCATAAATATACGTCACATGCATAGAGACAAAAATAATCATTCATATGGTGAACACCTGGTAACCGACATCAACTAGATACATATAAGAATATCCCCTATCATTCCGGGATCCTCCTTCGGACATGATATAAATTTCGAAGTACTAAAGCATCCGGTACTTTGGATGGGGTTTGTTAGGCCCAATAGATCTATCTTTAGGATTCGCGTCAATTAGGGTGTCTGTTCCCTAATTCTTAGATTACCAGACTTTAATAAAAAGGGGCATATTCGATTTCGATAATTCAACCATAGAATGTAGTTTCAATTACTTGTGTCTATTTCATCAAACATTTATAAAAGCGCATGTATTCTCAGTCCCAAAAATATAAACGGTAAAAAGGCAAATGAAACTCACCATACTGTATTTCGTAGTAAAAATACATATAACTTCATTGAACAAGTGCAAGGTTGGCCTCGGATTCACGAACCTAAATTAATTATATATAATTATGTGTTAGTCAATATTTGTCTAACAAATTAGGCCAAGTCATAGTGTACCACAATCCTAATGCTCGAGACTAATATGCAAAAGTCAACAAAAGTAAATTTAACTCAAAATAATTTCCAAAAATCTATACATGATTAATATATAGTTTAAATATCGTCGTTTTATATTTTTAAATATTTTTAAAAGATTTATTAGAGTAAATAATATAATTTATTTATTAATAAATAAAATTTTATATTAAATTTATATAATATAATATACTTTTATATATATTAAGTAATAAAATTTATAGGGTTCATTTAATATCATAAAGATAATATGATAGGTATTATTAAAGTAAGTTATTACACGTAGTAAAATATGTTTGTATCACATATTTATTTGATAAAATAATATCTATAATGATAGTAAGTAAAAGTTGTATTATTTTGTAATAATTATTATTATTATAAAAATATCAATATTTATAATTACTAAGATGACATTATGATAAAACGATAATTCTAATTATGATAATTTTAATATCTACGATAATTTTTAATATTATCTTTAAAATAATAATTCTATTTAAAATAATAATAATAATGATATTTTATAGTAACAATGACATTTCTATTAAAATGATAATTTTTGTTAAAATGATAGTTTTAATACTAACGATATTTTTAATAATAATAGTAATGATAAATATAATAAGAACGATAATTTTATCTAAACCAATATCTTATAATATTTTAATTTCATCATGATACTCTTACTCATTATTTTCTAATCGTTTCGTTTAATAGCTTTTAATCGTCTTTTATATCGTGTTCATAATAATGATAATAATAGTAATCAAAATAATTAGGTGTTACAATATTTGTTTTAATTACACTAATATTAATAATGATAGTTACTATAACATTTTTAACGATAATACTAATAATTATCTTAATGATAATATAGTAATAATAATAATAACAATGACAATATCCATTTTTAAATAATGATATATATATTAATAATGATAATAATAATAATAATACTAATAATAATAATAATAATAATAATAATAATTGGATAATAATAATAATAATACTAATTATAACTTTAACGATAGTAATAATAAAAAAAATAACAATTTTTAATGATAAATCCCTTTTATTGATAAAGATAATAATAATGATAATAATAAGATAAAACTAGAACGACGATAAAAACGACGATAATAATAATCATTTTTAATAAAAATATAGAAAATTCAATTGATTATAACTTCTAATCTGTTCATCGAAACCATTCGATATCTAAAGGAAAAGTCCTTAATTTTTTGCTAGCTTTCCAAGGACATGCATATCTTATACCTTATCTCAACCGCAAGTGTAACTAATTCAATATTCAACCTAACCTGTCTAAGGGCAATATCAAAAGTACAAGCATGCATAATCCTAAATACTCGAGCACTAGTCAGGGATACACTATTAGTATGTAAAAGTTAAATTATGAGTACTCACGTATCAATATTGAGATTCAATATTGCAGGAAAGGTACGTAGACGCAACGGAAATGATAAACACTATATTGACCTCACGAGCATACCCATGAACCATACTCAATCACCTCCATAGCTATAACCCATAATTTCCTTAATCTGATCCTACTCGAAAAACAATTTCGAAATCACTCGGACAGCACTCCGTCGTAATATTTTATGTATACTAATAATATCTTGAAATAATACGGAGTAAATATATATATGTAAATCGATTGAGAGAGTTTAGAGAAAAATATTTTCAAGTTTCTATGAAATAATGAAACCTATTGAATTCTATTTATAATAGATTTTTGAATTATTAAAGTGAATTATTAAAGTATGAATTATTAAAGTGAATTATTAAAGTATGAATTATTAAAGTGAATTATTAAAGTATGAATTATTAAAGTGAATTATTAAAGTATGAATTATTAAAGTGAATTATTAAAGTTAAAGTAAAGTAAAAATAAAGTAAAGGTAAAGTTTAAGTATAGTAAAAGTATAAAACTATGTACGTATAATACGCGTATAAATATATATAATATTAATTTAAATCGTTATATATATTTAATAAAATAAAATATAAATATCGTTATCTTTATCATAATAGTTAAGTAATGAGTTTTCAAAAGTGGTTCTAGATATTTATAAAAGTTATATACGTTTTAATAATAAAGTTCTTTTTAAACTGAAAACGTTTGTGTACGTTTGAAACTAAATAGATCAATCGAGTCTTTATGAGATTCAATCTTTCACTATCCTTTGTCTAGTTCTCAACGATTGACAATTTGTTCTTATTTATAAATCACTTTACCATTTTTCGAATATTGTTAAAACGAAAAGATTTCTCAAATCAACGTGGGCCTTTCAACAGAGACTTGTAATCATAATTCAATATATCTGATAATTCAATCATTTGATCTTATCTTCTAATTCCATTGATAAATATTTTGAAACAGATACAATCATATAAAGTATTTAATCTAATATTTTGTTTACGTTTCAAGTTATAATATATATACACATATACATATATAATCATATTCGTTTAATGGTTCGTGAATCGTTGGAACATGGTCGAGGTTGAATGAATGTATGAACATAGTTTAAAATTCTTGCAATTTAACTTAACAAATATTGCTTATCGTGTCGGAAACATATAAAGATTAAAGTTTAAATTTGGTTGGAAATTTCCGGGTTGTTACAGTACCTACCCGTTAAAGAAATTTCGTCCTGAAATTTGAGTGGAAAGGTCGTGAATGATAATAAGTATGTTTTCATGATGCATACGGGCTGAAAATTAGAGTTTTATCATCAGCGAATAATTTGGATAAACAATCCATTTATATGAAGAGTACGAATGAAGCTAACATAGAAGAGTGAAATGAGTAAGTGTAGATTCATCTTATCATTTGACGTAGATATGATTGATTCCCAGATTTCAAGGGATTTGAAGAAAATCTTCTTAATAAGAGTTGACTCTCCGGTAATCAAGGGAATTAGGATCCGCTTTAAATGCGATCATCCATTTTAATGGTTCTGTCGGAGATTTTCTTATAAATTCACCTCCTTCGTTTCCTTACACCTCACACCTTCTGTTGATGCATTTTATGCAAGTTCCTAGACATCTACCCGCGTCCATTGCAGGTACAACAGTTTACATGCTACCATGATTGCTCGTTATTATCCTATCCGTGTTTGTATGTGGTTACAGGAACTGTAGGAACGAGATTTAGATGTTTAACTATGTTAGACTTAGTCAGACGTACGAGTGAAGCCTCACTAGTACAGCTGACAGGCTCATACGCACGGTTGATGCTAAGCTAAGTCACAATTACAACCTAAATGAGAAGACACGAGTGAGTGATCACCCGTACGACTGATGAAGCCAACTCGTACGTGTGATGAATGAATCGTATAGGTGAGTCAACAGCAGGGGTATATAAAGTCTTATGTTCTTCATTTTAGGTTAAGCCTCTCATTTGTTACACACACTCAGATCTAGTGAGCTCCTCCGATTCTCTCTCAGTCCAAATCACCCAGGTGGTGAATAATAGCTCTAGGTGTTGATCTAATCACACTTGATTTAGTTGTGGTTTGACTAAATTAATCAAAAAAAACTTAACCTATTCACTAGAGGGTTTGATTCACTTATTTCGCCATTGTGTGAGTTAAATCTGTTGATTTCTAAGTTCCTAGTCATGTTTCATCACCTTCTATTCTTTCCCCCTCAACTCATATTTTAAAGTATTCATCAATATGCTCCATCCAGTTCTGATTCTCGATATACTTCTAACTTTCATATCGGTCATTCTTCTTTTTCATCTACCGCCGGAAGAATCTATTTACTTCTACTATACTCTTGGGTTTATAGTGTTTCTAGTTCTCCCGTGTCTTTATATTGCTATATGCATCGATATATATGGTTTATAATTTCTGGTTTGTCGTTGGGATTTATATGTTCCCTTATATTTCAAAGTATCTGCTTCTGTGTTCTATAATCATTATCATTCACAGTTAATGCTCTCTTTTATTTGCTGCAATTTATACCCCAATTTCTATTTCGGAGTTTTGTCCTTTCGTTTCTTCTTCTTGCGATTAAGCACCGCTTGTAATTGTCCAGAATTCACAGATATGAATTTCGGAATGAACATTGTTAATGTTCTAGGAAGGAAATTGTGATGGCACGATCTTGACTTGTCAAATTACTAGAATACCTTGGAAAAGGCCGAATCATCAAGAAATATTTTCTTGATATTTTAGAGGTTAAATAGAATACAAGAGTCGTATAACATGGCACATGATGATGTTATGATCTGTGAATCATCACGTTCCATTTAGAAACTCAGCATGACTTACTGTAATATAATCACATTGATCAAGTATCATTATATTATACTAATTCATGCTTCAGTTCCCAACATTACTTCAAAATATTCCTATTTTAAACTTGAATGTTTCAGAATTTTGAAACTAAAATAGTTTCTTTTATGATGTAATACAAATAGCGCGAAGAGGTAAATGATTTCAAATAAGAAAAATTAAGAAAATATCTTCAGAAATATGGAGGATATTTATAATGAAAGATATGATGATATTTTAGAATTTCTAATATCAGAGGATGATGAAGAATATTGTCCGCAGGGGTTTAGAGTCAGGAGCAAGGTATTCGTTAATGACTTCAGCAGGTACTGAATCATTTGGATCCTTTGAAGTCAGGTTCAGTCTTTGTAATTTGTCCACAGCCTCCTTCCTACTTTGCTCAATCCATTTTCCAGTTTCAAAACTTCTCTTTTTCTGCGCTTTGCCAACACACTTCATCATTATCATCCAGCTTTTACCGTTTAAAGTCGTTTATAGTTTTTGCTGCTTCATCAGCATTTTTTTTTTCATTTTCGGAGAACCAATTCGTAGTTCGGAGTGTTTTTCAGAAACTTCACATTCAAATTAAGTCCAGAAGATAGACGTTATATATACACATATAACTGTTGGCGTAGACATCCTGCGAGATTTCAAAATACTGATTGCTAATTCCCAATGATTCGTATGGCAATTCTCATTACAAGATGTGAATGAGTAAATGATGGGGTTTCAATGAATAATTATAATGACTTTTTGGAGAGGCTAAAGTCAAAGGGTAATGAAGTTGTTGGTACATCTGCTAATAATGTGGTGGAATGTAAAAGGTTCCCTGGTAACGAAGGTGTATATCTCAAGGTTATAATAAGGTTAGTCTGACTGAAAAGTTGAAGTTGACTTGCTGGAGCTGTGACAAAACTGGCTACTTTGAATAGGAGTCGCAAAGTTATTTTTGCTAATAAATGCCAAAGAATCTGACGCGGATACATTGTTTAAACTTTTACTTTGGTTTCAAGAGTTTTTCGGGTACATAACTGTGAGTAACATGTGGTTGGATCATCATCTCGATTGCTCATCATTCGAAGTGTCTTCAGAAATTTTCGAAGGGTTTGAACACAGATTGTAATCGTTAACATACATTTGATGTTCTAACACAGTTTTGAAGTCAAAATATAGCTTGTGAAAGATGTAAGGATCTAAGAGTGGTGATTTTGGTCATATCTCAAGTTGAATTTTGAGATTTCAAAATCAGAATATGTAATTAAATTTTGAATGAGTATGGTTGTTTTGATTTCTATAAAAGAATGTATATTGTTGTGAAAGTAGGGAGTATAATGGATGATTTGCTGAATCAGATTCGAAGAATGTAACATATTAATTGTGAATTTATATATCTCTCGGGTATTACCTACCCGTTAAAAAAAAATTTCACAATTAATATTTTGTACAAAAGAATTTTATTACAGTCTTTATCAAAATATATATATGTATATTTTCTTCAGATGTAACATAGATTTAATGAGTTAATGTTAAATTAAACTCATTTGATTTACGGTTGAAACTAGAATTGAATAATCCCTAAAGGCTTTAAAAAGTACATAACTTTTACGCAGTATTTCTTTAATGACATTGAAATTATGAATCAATACTTCGTTATTTGTTGATGTATGATGTTCGGTTCGTGGAATTCTTGTGAATTTCGCAAAGTACGAATGATGTTATCTGAAAAGTTTCGGGTACATCGATGATGAAAGTGTAAAATCAAATATATACTTGATTTATTATGAATTGGAATTTGTTGAATTACGACAGAGATTGTAGTTAACGCTGGTTAAGTTGCGGCCGAAGGACGTACATTATTACATATTTGTAATATGAATTAACCGAGTAGTTAAGATTCACACACAATAGCTTAGCACGGAAAGATTTATTTCAATATATATATATATATATATATATATATATATATATATATATATATATATATATATATATATATATATATATATATATATATATATAAATAATATACATATAATTTCTTCAGAGGGAATGAGTTAATTCTTCATAACTCGTTGATACAATATACACGTTATTGATTCGTAATGATGTCCACAGTGATTCTTGAACTGACGGAGTTTGTGATGTTATCGGTGTTGTTGATTCGGATGTTGACTGTACTGACGATGCTGGTAACGCTGATGGTACTGTTGATGCTGTTGGTAAAGCAAGTTTAGCTTGTTAATCACACACTATTTTTGTCAGGGTTTCTACTCTTCCTTCTATCATTTTGGTTCCCTTAACTGATTTATAGTTAGGGCAAGATTAGATAATCTCTAAGACTTTAGAGATTACATAATCGCCGCGGAATGTTTCTCCAATGAAGTTATGAATTAATACTTCGTCAGTTATTGTTGTTGGTACTCCTTGGTATCTATGGTGCGTATGACGTTGATGCTCGTGGGACAGATTGTGAAGTTGAGGTTTACGACGCAGTTGTGGTTGGAGGTGGTAATGGTACTGTTTGCGTTGATGATGATGGTACTGGTTATGTTGCTGATGCTACTGCTGGTGTTTGTAATCTCTGCACCATATTCTCCAAAGCCACTATCCGAGCGCGAAGCTCGTTGACTTCTTCTATTACACCGGGGTGATTGTCGGTTCGGACGAGCGGATAAATAAAATCTAAAATTTGATGTAATATATAATCGTGACGAGATACTCTGGAAATGAGCGAGAAAATGGTGTTTCGGACAGGTTCGCCGGTAAGTGCTTCAGGTTCTTCGTCAAGAGGGCAATGTGGTGGATGGAAGGGATCACCTTCTTCTTGTCTCCAATGATTGAGGAGGCTACGAACCCATCCCCAATTCATCCAGAATAGGTGATGACTGATTGGTTGATCTATTCCGGTCACACTGCTTTCGGAGCTTGAATGGGATTCCATTTCGGAATCTGAGTGACTTGAACTGATGACGAATTCCATTTCGTACGATTGGATAAAGGATTTTTTTTTTCCGATATGAAATGATTTTGGCTAACGGATGGTATTCTAATTACATAGAATATATATATATATATATATATATATATATATATATATATATATATATATATATATATATATATATATATATATATATATATATATATATATATATATATATATATATATATCAAAAGATTTCGTAGATTACGGAGGACATTGCGGGATATGTCAGGCAAAGTTTAAAGTAACAGATACGATAAGATATGATTTAGCAGATATGCTAAGATATGAATTTTTGTCTATACACTATTCATGCAATCAATGCAGCAAGACGTGTCTTAGACTAAAAATGATAAGCGGGTAATTTCCTGAGGATGATAAGTAGTTAATTTTTGACACAAAATGATAAGCAAAACTTTTGACATGCAGACACGGTCGAAGTCCAGACTCACTAATGCATCCTATCGACTTATCAGTTAGACACATTAATGCAGACCTGGTTCGCTAAGACCACCGCTCTGATACCAACTGAAATGACCCGTTCATATACATTATAAACGATTCACAATAGTTGATTACATTGCGAGGTATTTGACCTCTATATGATACATTTTACAAACATTGCATTCGTTTTTAAAAGACAAAATTTCTTTACATCGAAAATTGACAGGCATGCATACCATTTCATAATATCCACTATCTAACTATAAATTGATTTAATAATAATCTTTGATGAACTCAATGACTCGAATGCAACGTTCTTCGAAATATGCTATGAAAGACTCCAAGTAATATCTTTAAAATGAGCAAATGCACAGCGGAAGATTTCTTTAACACCTGAGAATAAACATGCTTTAAAGTGTCAACTAAAAGGTTGGTGAGTTCATTAGTTTATCATAATCATTTATTTCCATCATTTTAATAGACCACAAGAATTTCATTTCCAGTTCTCATAAATATACGTCCCATGCATAGAGACAAAAATAATCATTCATATGGTGAACACCTGGTAACCGACATTAACTAGATACATATAAGAATATCCCCTATCATTCCGGGATTCTCCTTCGGACAAGATATAAATTTCGAAGTACTAAAGCATCCGGTACTTTGGATGGGGTTTGTTAGGCCCAATAGATCTATCTTTAGGATTCGCGTCAATTAGGGTGTCTGTTCCCTAATTCTTAGATTACCAGACTTTAATAAAAAGGGGCATATTCGATTTCGATAATTCAACCATAGAATGTAGTTTCAATTACTTGTGTCTATTTCGTCAAACATTTATAAAAGCGCATGTATTCTCAGTCCCAAAAATATAAAGGGTAAAAAGGCAAATAAAACTCACCATACTGTATTTCGTAGTAAAAATACATATAACGTCATTGAACAAGTGCAAGGTTGGCCTCGGATTCACGAACCTAAATTAATTATATATAATTATGTGTTGGTCAATATTTGTCTAACAAATTAGGCCAAGTCATAGTGTACCACAATCCTAATGCTCGAGACTAATATGCAAAAGTCAACAAAAGTAAATTTGACTCAAAATAATTTCCAAAAATCTATACATGATTAATATATAGTTTAAATATCGTCGTTTTATATTTTTAAATATTTTTAAAAGATTTATTAGAGTAAATAATATAATTTATTTATTAATAAATAAAATTTTATATTAAATTTATATAATATAATATACTTTTATATATATTAAGTAATAAAATTTATAGGGTTCATTTAATATCATAAAGATAATATGATAGGTATTATTAAAGTAAGTTATTACACGTAGTAAAATATGTTTGTATCACATATTTATTTGATAAAATAATATCTATAATGATAGTAAGTAAAAGTTGTATTATTTTGTAATAATTATTATTATTATAAAAATATCAATATTTATAATTACTAAGATGACATTATGATAAAACGATAATTCTAATTATGATAACTTTAATATTTACGATAATTTTTAATATTATCTTTAAAATAATAATTCTATTTAAAATAATAATAATAATAATGATATTTTATAGTAACAATGACATTTCTATTAAAATGATAATTTTTGTTAAAATGATAGTTTTAATACTAACGATATTTTTAATAATAATAGTAATGATAAAAATAATAAGAACGATAATTTTATCTAAATCAATATCTTATAATATTTTAATTTCATCATGATACTCTTACTCATTATTTTCTAATCGTTTCGTTTAATAGCTTTTAATCGTCTTGTATATCGTGTTCATAATAATGATAATAATAGTAATCAAAATAATTAGGTATTACAATATTTGTTTTAATTACACTAATATTAATAATGATAGTTACTATAACATTTTTAACGATAATACTAATAATTATCTTAATGATAATATAGTAATAATAATAATAACAATGACAATATCCATTTTTTAATAATGATATATATATTAATAATGATAATAATAATAATAATACTAATAATAATAATAATAATAATAATAATAATAATAATAATAATAATAATAATAATAATAATTGGATAATAATAATAATAATAATAATACTAATTATAACTTTAACGATAATAACGATAGTAATAATAAAAAAAATAACAATTTTTAATGATAAATCCCTTTTATTGATAACGATAATAATAATGATAATAATAAGATAAAACTAGAACGACGATAAAAATGACGATAATAATAATCATTTTTAATAAAAATATAGAAAATTCAATTGATTATAACTTCTAATCCGTTCATCGAAACCATTCGATATCTAAAGGAAAAGTCCTTAATTTTTCGCTAGCTTTCCAAGGACATGCATATCTTATACCTTATCTCAACCGCAAGTGTAACTAATTCAATATTCAACCTAACCTGTCTAAGGGCAATATCAAAAGTACAAGCATGCATAATCCTAAATACTCGAGCACTAGTCAGGGATACACTATTAGTATGTAAAAGTTAAATTATGAGTACTCACGTATCAATATTGAGATTCAATATTGCAGGAAAGGTACGTAGACGCAACGGAAATGATAAACACTATATTGACCTCACGAGCATACCCATGAACCATACTCAATCACCTCCATAGCTATAACCCATAATTTCCTTAATCCGATCCTACTCGAAAAATAATTTCGAAATCACTCGGACAGCACTCCGTCGTAATATTTTATGTATACTAATAATATCTTGAAATAATACGGAGTAAATATATATATGTAAATCGATTGAGAGAGTTTAGAGAAAAATATTTTCAAGTTTCTATGAAATAATGAAACCTATTGAATTCTATTTATAATAGATTTTTGAATTATTAAAGTGAATTATTAAAGTATGAATTATTAAAGTGAATTATTAAAGTATGAATTATTAAAGTGAATTATTAAAGTATGAATTATTAAAGTGAATTATTAAAGTATGAATTATTAAAGTGAATTATTAAAGTATGAATTATTAAAGTGAATTATTAAAGTTAAAGTAAAGTAAAAATAAAGTAAAGGTAAAGTTTAAGTATAGTAAAAGTATAAAACTATGTACGTATAATACGCGTATAAATATATATAATATTAATTTAAATCGTTATATATATTTAATAAAATAAAATATAAATATCGTTATCTTTATCATAATAGTTAAGTAATGAGTTGTCAAAAGTGGTTCTAGATATTTATAAAAGTTATATACGTTTTAATAATAAAGTTCTTTTTAAACTGAAAACGTTTTTGTACGTTTGAAACTAAATAGATCAATCGAGTCTTTATGAGATTCAATCTTTCACTATCCTTTATCTAGTTCTCAATGATTGACAATTTGTTCTTATTTATAAATCACTTTACCATTTTCCGAATATTGTTAAAACGGAAAGATTTCTCAAATCAACGTGGGCCTTTCAACAGAGACTTGTAATCATAATTCAATATATCTGATAATTCAATCATTTGATCTTATCTTCTAATTCCATTGATAAATATTTTGAAACGGATACAATCATATAAAGTATTTAATCTAATATTTTATTTACGTTTCAAGTTATAATATATATACACATATACATATATAATCATATTCATTTAATGGTTCGTGAATCATTGGAACATGGTCGAGGTTGAATGAATGTATGAACATAGTTTAAAATTCTTGCAATTTAACTTAACAAATATTGCTTATCGTGTCGAAAACATATAAAGATTAAAGTTTAAATTTAGTTGGAAATTTCCGGGTTGTCACATCTGTCATTCTTCTTTTTCATCTACCACCAGAAGAATATATTTACTTCTACTATACTCTTGTATTTATAGTGTTTCTAATTCTCCCGTGTGTCTATATTGCTATCTGCATTGATATACACGATTTGTAATTTCGGGGTTATTATCGAAGTTTATATTCTTCATTATTTTTCGGAGCTTCATGCTTTCGTTTTCTCTTCCCGACTTCGAGTCAAGCGAGTAATGGTCCGGAATTCGTAGATATGAAATTCAGAATGAACATAGCTAATGCTCTAAGAAGAAAATGGTAATAGAATGATTTTGATTTGTTAAATTACCAGAATACCCTGGAGAAGACCGAGTCATCCAGAAAAATATTCTCTTGATATGTTTAGAGATTAGATAGAATGTAAGAGTCGTGTAAATGGCACATGATGACGGTACTGTGAATCATCATGCTTCATTAGAAACTCAGCATGACTTACTGTAATATAATGACGTTGATCAAGTGTCATTATATTATACTAATCCATGCTTCAGTTCCCAATACTACTTCAAAACATTCATATTTTAAACTCGAAGGTTTCAGAATTTAGAAACTAACACAGTTTCTTTTATGTTGCAGATATTACGGGGAGATAAATGATCTCAGATAAGAATAGTTGTGAAAATATCGCCAGAAATATGGAGGATATTTATAATAGAACATACGAGAATATCCTTGAATTTCTAATATCAATGGATGATGAAGAAGATTTGTCTGTGAAGGTTTAGAATGAGAAATAAGATGTTTGCTAACGATTTCAGTAGGCACAGAATCATTTGGATTCTTTGAAGGCAAACTTATTCTTTGTGATTTGTCCACGGCTTTCTTCATAGTTTCACATAATCCGCTTTTCGGTACTAAATTTTCTATCGAGCGTTCCTAACACTCCTTTCTTTATCATCAAACTTTTGGCCAGTAAGATCATCTACAACATGCTGCTTCGTCAGCATTTTCAAGGTTAACTGATCTGGGTCATCGGTTATCAAACCGAGGTAGTTTCAGGAGAATTGTATTTTTAGAATGATTAATCGCTGATGGTAATATTGTGGAATATAAAAGGTTCCCCAGTAACAATAAAGAATACGCATATATATCGCGGTTATAATAAAGTTGTTTCGGATGAAACGTCAGAGTTGACTTGCTGGAGCTGTGACAAAATTAGCTACTTTGGAAAGGGATTGCAAAACGATCTTCGGTAATAACAATGTCAAAGGAACTAGAACAGATACTTGTCAAACGTTTACTCAGTTTCCGAGGGTTTTTCAGGTGCATAACTATATGCATCAATCTTTTCTTCCGTAGATGAAGTGCGGTTGGTTTATCCTCTCGATTGAGGTGTTTTTAAGAATCATGATAGATATGAACGCTGATTGTAATCGTCGAGATACAATGAGGTTTAAGATGAAATCAAGTGACAATCTTGAAGAAATGTTTAGTTTCATATGTTATAATCAATATTTTAATTCATTTTAATTGTCCAATGTCATTAGTCCACAGTCGATAGTCCACAGTAACAGTCTAATAATTCATATATAGTTTAATATATAATATACGAATTAATTAATACGTGTTGTGACCCGTATACCTCTCAGACTCGATCACAACTTAAACTATATATATTATTGTAGAATCAACCTCAACCCTGTATAGAGAACTCGATCATTACTGCATATAGAGTGTCTATCGTGATTCCAAATAATATATATATAGATGTGTCGATATGATATGTCAAAACATTGTATACGTGTCCCGATATTTAAAGTGAGTAAAATAATTACAGAAATTAAATGACAATAAATAAAAGTGCGATAATTAAATTGCGATAAATAAACTGCGATAAATAAAATGTAATCAGTTAGCTAGGAACAGTTAGCTGGAACAGTTAGCGTGGATTCTTAACAAAATTTTTATAGTTAATTTGTTTGTTTCTAATAGATTTTATTTTGTCATATGTTTTCTTCATATGCCACTTGTTGGATTCTGGGAAGTCAAAATCCAAATATGAAATTGAATGAAAATGGTTATTCTGCGGTGAACGGATACGTATATCGGTGGTTGTAAGTAGGATAGTAAATGACTGTTGAATCAGCTTCGACGAATGTACAATGTAACTTATTAAGATGAAATCTAATTATTCCTCGGGTATTACCTACCCGTTAAAAAAAAATTTCACCATTAATATTTTGTACAAAAGAACTTTTAATTACAATCTTTATGAAAACATATATACATATATATTTTCTTCAGATGAAATCATGAATTTAATGAGTTAATATGATATTAATCTCATTTGCTTTTCGGTTTGAGCTAGAATAAGAAATCTCTAAAACTTTTTGAAACCACATATTCTTCGCAGAATATCAATGAAGTTATGGATCAATACTTCATCGTTCATTATTGTTGGTACTCCTTGGTATTTATGGTGCGTATGATGTTGATGTTTGTGGGACAGATTATGATGTCGAGACGTGTGATACGGATGTTGTTTATTAGTGGTGATGATGGTATTGTTGATGTTATTGATGGTGGTGCTGATTATGCTGCTGGTGCTGCTGCTGGTGTTTGCAACCTTCGCACCATGTTCTCCAAAGCCGTCACGCGAGTGCGAAGTTCGTTAACTTCTACTGGTACACCGGGATGATTGGCGGTTGGAGCGAGCGAATGAACAAGATTTGTAATATGGGATAGTATATAATCATGACGAGATACTCTAGAAATGAGAGAGAAAATTGTGTTTCGAATAGGTTCGCCGGTAAGTGCTTCAGGTTCATCGCCAAGAGGGCAATTTGGTGGATGGAATGGATCACCTTCTTCTTGTCTCCAGTGATTTAGTATATTACGAACCCATCCCCAATTCATCCAGAATAGATGATGGGAAATTGGTTGATCCATTCCGGTGACGCTGCTTTCGGAGCCCGAATGGAAATCCATATTGGCATAACTGTCGGAATCTGAAGAATTCAAACTAGATGCGTAATCCATCTTGTATAATGGGGAAAATGAATTTTTGGTATGGAATAGATTATAGGAGTTAGATTTGGTACTCTTCAATACATAATTTACATATGTATATATAATACCAAAATCCCATAAATTACGGAAAATCTTTGAAAAGATATCAGTTAAAGTTCGCAATAACAGATATACTAAGATAAGAATTCGTCTATACACTATCAATGCAGTAAATGCAGTAAAATGTGTCTAGACTTATGAATGATAAGCAGGTAATTTCCTAAGGATGATAAGCAGATGATTTCCGACTAGAAATGATAAGCAAAACTTTTGACATGTAGACACGGTCGAAGTCCAGACTCATTAATGCATCCTAACAACTACTAGTTAGACACACTAATGCAAGACCTGGTTCACTTCAACCACCTCTCTGATACCAACTAAAAGGACCCGTCCTAATCCACCTGGACGAAGTCATCAACATTTGGTCCCATTGCGATGATCGGCTCCAAGTAATGTCCTTATATTGAGCAAATGCACAGCGGAAGACTTAATTCGTACCTGAGAATAAATATGCTTTAAAGTGTCAACCAAAAGGTTGGTGAGTTCATAGGTTTATCATAACAATCATTTCAATATGTTAATAGACCACAAGATTTCATAATCATAAACATAATACACTCGCAAGTGTATGTAAAGCATTCTAAGTGGTTGAGCACTTGGTAACCATACTTAACATTTAATCAACGTCGCATATTCCCTTTATTATGAAATCTCACTACACCGTACCAAGTGTAGTCACCAAAACGAAGTACTGTGCAACCGTTGAATACTGGTCGTCCAGTCCGGTTGGGGTTGTCAGGCCCGATAGATCTATCAACAGGATTCGCGTTTACAATACCCATGTAAATAGTAGTTACCAAGCTACAGGGAAATATGCCAGTGGTACAACTCAACGTAGAATATATTTTTAAGTACTTGTGTCTATTTTGTAAACATTTATAAAAGCAGCGCATGTATTCTCAGCCCAAAAATATATATGGCAAAAGCAATTAAAAAGGGAGCAAATGAAACTCACTTTTGCCTTGAAGGTATTTAATTCGACTTGGTCTCCGATAGATATCACGAACCTAACCATATATATAATATATCAACATATTTTCTTTTTAAGTAATCGTTACATATATATATATACTTTTAATACTTTTAATATTTTCTTAGTCCGTAGTTAGCAGTCCGATGTTAGTGGTCCACAATTAGTTGCTTAAATAAAATAAATAAAGACCCTATCGTATTCGTATTGATCAGAATTAATCTCGACCCATGGCACCATGTTGTCAAATGACGTGTTGCGTACATAAAGTACCGTGTTGTCAAATGACGTGTTGCGTACAATCATGAGGTCTTATGATTAATCTTCTCGTGTTGTTTACGGGTGGTCCTGAAATATATAAAATCAAATCATAAGTAATTATATATAAAATATCATATTAATTAGAAAAGATATGATTAATTTACTTTTTCTCCAAATATTTTCGTAGCTAAACTAGCTTCGGATACCTAATCTTGTTTTAGTCGTAGTTTCTTCATTACAACTCCGTTTTTGTTGGTTCAACTTGCCACTTCCTTGGATCGAGTCAAATTTTAAGAATATGAACTGAAAATAGCTTAGTTTGTATTCGAAATCATAGGTTATAGGTCAAACTTTGGTGAAACTTATGAAAGTGATCATTTTCCATCATAAAAACAATATTTAATGATCATTTTTCTAAAAATACTTACACTTTGAGTTAAACCATGAAATTTTTATATGTTAACATATTCATAAGAAATATCATTTTTTCAGAACATGAACTTTCAATTCAAAGTTCAAGATGGTTTTTAATTATCCAACCCAAAACAGCCCCCGGTTGCACTCCGACGACGTAGATTCAGTTTTTAAGATGTTCTTTGTAAAACCAAGTTATATCTTGTTAGGTTAGCATATCATTATGATATATTACAGGTCTTGAAGTGTTTTAAAAGTCAAGTTAGAAGGATCTATTTAGTTTGCGAACAAGTTTGAAATCATTCAAACTATGTTCTTGTTGTTAAAATTTTATACCACAAAATAAGATAGCTATATGAATATGAATTGAATAAGATTATGAAAAAGGTTACTACCTCAAGTTACTTGGACAAAGTTACTGCAAAAGATAAGAAATAATCTTGGAATCAAAGAGTGGTGGAGTTAGATTAAAAGGTTGGAAGTAAACTTCTTCAAATGGGTGGTTATTTTGATATGTTCTTGAAAGAGTTTTCTTATGGTGTTTAAGGCTTGTAATTGAAGCTAAATGATGAGAAAAATGCTTGGAGATGATCAAGTATGAAGTTAGGAGTATTTTGAGAGAGAAATGAGGGTGTAGATATGAGAAAATGGAGTGAAGAAATGGTGTTCATTTATAAAAACGTTTTTAGTTTATAAAGAAAGAAAAGGATTCCTAATTTTGTTTTCTTACTAATAATTCATACTACTTGACAAATTCTAATTACCTCATATCTAGGGCAGTAATAATGTTGATTAGGATGTTGATTTGATGTGTATATACCAATAGTAAATACGTATAGAAGCTGGGTATGATACGGGTACATATACCCTAGATATACGTATAGAAATCTTGAGGAAACGGAACGAGAATTCAAATATAGCTATCTTTTGTGAATATACTTATATTGTTTTATGTATTTAAGTCCTTAAAAAGTGATTAAATACATTATATATACGATACATGTATAAGCATTATAGATTATAAGTATATATATCAAAGAATGTTACGTATATTTATCGTTTTGAAAACTTAAGTTAGTAGTTTCAAAATATACTTATAACTCATTGTCATTAGTACACAATGAGATGTTAAACCATCCTTAGATCATGTTAAATATATATATACACAAACATATTTATATAGTTTGTGATATCATCGGTCATATTGGACGGTCAAACGTTGTGTAAAACTCTTTTCAAAAACACAAGTCTCAACAATTTGGATTGCTTATCATGTTGGTATGGTTTAATTTATGTAAATATTAATCTCATAAGTATAATTTGGTCGGAAAATTCCGGGTCATTACACTTCAGCTAATAGCTACCAACTTTCAGCTACCATATAATTTTGTCAAACATACCCTTAGGGTGCGTTTGGTTTGGGGTATAGAGTATGAGGCAATAACGTATTCCCTAATAATAATTTGGGGATTACATGAATGATTAATGGTGTAACTGACATTATTTATGTTTATCCATTTTTTCCATCGTAGCTTTTTATTTTTTTATATTTTTTTTCAAGTTTTTATCACCTAAATTATCAGTACTCTATAATACTTTGAATCTGCTCAATTTTATTATTTTCTATAGATATTTTACCCAACAATTGAATGGAACTACGTCGCTTCACTTGATTTTTTTTTACAATATTATTTAAAAAGAAACTTAGTAGCACATCAAGCCACATTTAATCACATTAATTCAAAGCTCAAATTCTAACATACCTTATTTAAGTATACAAGTGTTTTTCTTAAGTAATTTATTCTTTTCAATTTTTTTTTTTCATTTCTCAATATATCTTTTGGTAAGCAAGCACCATCAATGATAATCCTTAGTATTCTATTTTTTATTCCCTTAAACAAACTAAGCACACCCTTAATATTTTTATAAAAATGCTAAACGTAATCTTTAAAGTTACGTTTAAGAATATTATATTTAATTTTATAAACTCAGTTGAATTAATTGTGATGTTTAAATACTTATCTTTATTAATGTGACGATCGTTCCAAATCCATATGGACGAACACGTCATTCATCGATTTCATTGCGAGGTATTTGACCTCTATATGATACATTTTGTAAATATTGCATTCTTTTGAAAAGGTACACCATAAATGAATATTTAAATCAAAGGTTTTCTACATCTGATGATTTTTACATATAGACAATCACCGTAATATAATAGTTTACAATAGTACTTCCGTTGACAATGCAGTCAAAATAAGATACATGGTGATGATTTGGTGAATGCAACGTTTCCTTGAAAAATATGCCATGTAAGACTCCATGCACATAGCTTGTCTAACATATAAGCAAACAGCGGAAGACTTCTAGGGAACCTGAGAATAAATGTAACGACCCGGAAATTTCCGACCAAATTTAAACCTTAAACTCTATATGTTTTCGACACGATAAGCAAAAACCCTAATGTTGAGTCTAGAAAGTCTGAAATCTATATCTGGATAATTAATTACCATTTTTGCCATTCTCGATGATTCACGAACCTTAAATTGATGTAAGTAACTATACATGTAATTACTTATATATATTATAGATATATTATTGAGAAATTAAGTAAGTTAGTTATTATGTTAATATTTGCCATTATTACTTTTATTATTATTATTATTAAAATAAATATCCATAGTATTAATAATATAAGTAATTGTTATATCTTTAATATTATCAAAATGTATAAGAATCATTATTATTAAAAATTTTGTATTATTAAGGTACAACTTATTATCATTATGACATTTATTATTAAGATTACTAATTTGATAGTATTATTATCGATAAATGATACATAAATATGAAAACCAGTACATTTATAATTGATATTAGAATTATTATTATTATTATTGTTGTTGTTATTAATATTAGTATAATTTTACTAATATTATTATTAATAATATCATTGTTATATTATTATCATTATTAGCATGGGTATTATTATTAAAACTAATAACAATTTAATAGGTTTGCAAAATTTAATATATAACAGATACATAAATAAAAATGAATATATACTTGAGAGAGTTAAATATATATATATATAGACTCATATATATAGATATATGTATATTTATATTTATATTTATAATTAAATCTATAATAAATATAAATAACAGATATATATATATTTAACAGATAAGTTTATAACAGATTTAAATATAAAAATTCCTATTACATAGGATGCTAATATCAGAACACGACATATCTGCTGTCCATTTTTTTTTCTGTTTTCTCGTGAGGATTTGTCGAGCCATAGACACCATATAACACCAATTCAATCTTGCTAATTCACACAGACCATTTATCAGTTTCCCTAATATTATTAAATATCAAATTTATCTGTTTTGATATATCGACATTAAAACAGAAAAGGACTCAGATGTTACGTCCCCCTGTTCTTGTTTCAATGTTCGAAGACTTCAAAAACGAATTTAAACTCAAAATCTATTAACGCAATTACATTGAGAATTCTATAGTTAATCTTTCTGCAAAGTTTCAGTTTCCAAATCTTAATATCAAGCTTTAATTTTTGAAATCAAACTTTTAAATTTAAAAGTCAAATAGTTCGATCATAGCAAAATTCGAAGTTTATTTGATATTAAAGTTTATTTGATATTATTGGATCAATGGATGATTCAGATAGTTTATAAATGCAGTTTAAAACCTTTTTCATTAAGGAATCGAAGGCTATAACAGCCTCTAACCTAAAAATCGATTTTGAGTTCATAAATATTCAGCGACGGCATCTGTTCCTGTTTTATTTCTTTTCTGTTATGAAAAATAAATCAGACTAATATAAATGGTTTCTGTTTAGTTATATATCATATTACAAGTTTTAATCGAACTATAAAATATATAAGGATGGGTCTGTCGAATGAAGAAGAAGGAGGGGTATCACGGTTTTTGAATACGGTTTATAAAAATTGAAAGGGTGAATAAATCAGAAAACGGGCAGTAGCCCAGATGGTCAAGGGAGTGAGCGTGTGTTAGGGAGGTCGCGGGTTTGAGTCCCGGCTTGGACGATTAGTTATGTTTTTGGAGTATTTAAGGTAGTTTTCCTTGTATTTTTCATTATTATCATTATTTATAATACTACTAATATTAATATTAGAATTATTGTTATTAAGAATGTTATTATCAAGATTATGATTATAAATATCATTATGGATATCAACATTATTATTATTATTATTATTATTATTATTATTATTATTATTATTAAAAGTATTAAAATTATCATTTTATTAAAATTAGCATATTTAACAAGATTACTTTTCTTTTTAAAAACTATTATTATTAAAAATTGTTATTAACATCCTTACTATTAGTATTAGTATCATTTTAAAATTTTAGTATAATTAATATGGACGTAGGTATTATTATTAATATTAGTATTTTCGTTAATACGAATATCATTAACAAGTATTATTATAATTAAAAATTAACATAATTATTACTAAAAGTATCTTTACTTTAAATTTATATTTTTATAAAAACTATTATTAATACTATCGTTAGTACTATGAAAATTATTATTATCCGTATAATTATTCTAGTGTTATTATAAATTGTATTTTGTAAACAAAAGCGTAATTATATAAAAGTAAATTTAACATACATAACTTAATTTTTTTTTATATACAAAATGAATGCATTTAATTAAATAATGATATATATATATATATATATATAATATAAAAATTATATCACTAATAATAATATATATATTTGTTCGATTACGATTGTGTGTATTAATAAATATACAAATGATATAGGTTCGTGAATCCGAGGCCAACCTTATACTTGATCAATGATGTCATATGTATTTTTACTACAAAATACATTAGGTGAGTATATAGATCCCTTTTAAACTTTAAATATTTTTGGGCTGAGAATACATGCGCTGTTTTTATAAATGATTTACGTTATGGACACAAGTGATCAAAAATAAATTCTACGTTGAGTTGTACCATGGCATATTTCTTTATACTTGGTAGCTAATATTTACGTGAGTAGCGTAAACGCGAATCCTGTTGATAGATCTATCGGGCCTGACAACCCCAACCGGGCTGGACGACCAGTTTTTAACGGTTGCACAGTACTTCGTTCTCGTTACTACACTTTGGTACGGTGTAGGGTTTATTTAAGAATATGCTGCTGTGATTTAAATGTTAAGTATGGTTACCAAGTGCTCAACGTCTTTTCCA
Source organism: Rutidosis leptorrhynchoides (assembly GCF_046630445.1). NCBI lineage: Eukaryota > Viridiplantae > Streptophyta > Magnoliopsida > Asterales > Asteraceae > Rutidosis > Rutidosis leptorrhynchoides. The sequence continues at coordinate 702,095,287 of NC_092333.1, read as the reverse complement.
TACACTTGCGAGTGTATTATGTATGTATATGAAATCTTGTGGTCCATAGTTATAACGCTGCTAGCATCAAACCTATATATCTCACCAACTTTATGTTGACATTTTAAAGCATGTTATTCTCAGGTATGAAATAAGTCTTCCGCTATGCATTTGCTCATTTAAAGGACATTACTTGAAGTCGATCATCGCAATGGGACCAACTGTTGAAGACTACGTCCGGGAGGATTAGGACCGGTCATCTCAATAAACATGCTAACAAGTGTCAACACAAAGGTTGGTGAGTTCATAGTTTTAATGTTTTGCATAATCTGTACATAAAGGTGGATCACAAGATTTCAGTTGTTTCATCCAGAAACGTTTATCAAAAAATTCTACAAGATTGAGCACCTGGTAGATAAACTTTAACGTTATAATAAGTACCCCTGTTTTAACATACATGCAACCAACATGTACAATACACGCAAACCAACGTGTATTAAACTCAAATAGCATACGTCTGTTTTATAGTTCAGGCTAGGGTTTCTATACCTGGAACAGACGGGGATGTCAAGCCCTATGGATCCATATATAACTACTCGCGCCCACCAGTTCTTATAACCGGCAGTTACTAGTTACCAAAGCTAAGGGATTTTCGGTTCAAACTCGGTGTAGAATTTAGTATGTACTTGTATCCATTGCGTTTAAAATAAAGTGCATGTATTCTCAGCCCAAAATAATATATTGAAAAAGAATTAAAAAGGGAGTAAATGAAACTCACCTTAGCAGCATATAAAGTCGTTCACCAAAATGTGACCGAAACTCGGATTACCAAATAACCGTAGATCTCAACCTAGAGAACATATGTTGGTCAATAAATGTCTATCAAGCTAGGTCAGGTCATAGTGTATCACAATCCTAATGCTCGAGATCGACATATAAAAGTTATCCAAAGTTGTTTCAAAAAGTCAATTTTGACAGTTGTTTAACAAAACGAGACGTGTCCTATATAATGATTCATTTACTCGGCTGGTAATATTCAAAAATCCACTTTATCAATCTTATTAACAAGTTGTTTAAATATCAATTGCAGATTCAAAAGCAATTTCAATTAACGTTAATCATAATTCAGTTGATCATAACTTTTAATTCGTTCACCGAAATTACGCGGTTTCTAAATGAAAAGTTATTGATTTTTCGCCAGCTTTCCAACGACATGCATATCATATACCTTTTATCAGTAATATATGTATTTAATTCGTGATTCATCATACTATCTAACGACGAAATTTAGCATAAAATCATGCATAAACATATATACTCGAGCATTAGACATGTATACACTATTAATATATAAAAGATAAGATATGAATGCTCACGTATCAATATTGTGATTCAATATTGTAGGAAAGTACGTAGACGTAACAGAGATGATAAACACTAGGCTTGATTTGCAAACAATACCCACAAACATTACCCATAACCTTCATAGCTATAACCCATAGTTTCCTTAGCTCTATCCCGCTCGAAAACCCATTTTTGAAAGTGACGCACTCATAACCTCGTCGTAATATTTTATGTATAATATTACTAATAATAATAATAAGATTAATAATAATATTAATAATAATATAATATTAATCTTAATAATAATAATAATAATATTAATATTAATATAAATAATAATATAAATATAAGTAATAGAGAGATCAGTGTTGTATATGTGTGTGTAAACGAACAGAAATCGACTGGAATATATAGATGTCTCATGTCCAGCCTTCCCATGCGATCGCATGGGTTCACAGGCCTACAGCCATGCGATCGCATGGCCTCTAAATCCAGCTCACATTGTTTTTGTCCTAAAGCTTGTCGACATATTTTTATATTAATATATAATATATATAATATATATAATTAATTATATATTATATTAAATTCGCGTGCCTAGTTGACTTGTAATTTTCGTTCCGATAAGTCGTACGTCGTCACTCGACTTATGTCCCGATTTCGGTTTTTCGAACGTCCTTTCGTATACTGAGAAAACTTGTACTTTACGTTTCGTGAATCGTACCTTTGTCAAAATATAGTCTTAAATTATCCATAAACTATACCACTCTAGATATAACTTATACATTTGAGTGTTTTAATCATTTACTTCTATAAATCATCGTCTCGCTATTTGTTAATATATATATATATAATATATACATTTTCATTTTGAAATAGTGTTTTACTGTAGCAAAGTTTTTTACTGTAGCAAATAGTGATTTTCGAAAACACTGTAGCTTTTCGGGTACTGTAGCAATTCGAAAATACTGTAGCAAATTAGTGTTTTACTGGTTCATCTTAAACGTTTTAGTTAACTTATCTAAATATTAATCGAATCAATAATCGAATGTTACTATCGTTTACTAAATAATTTGAAATCATATATATATATATATATATATATATATATATATATGCACATTAAGTTATATATATATTGTTCGTGAATCTTTGAGATCAGTCAAAGAATAATTGATTACATGAATATAGTTCCAAAACTTTGAGACTCAACATTACAGACTTTGCTTATCGTGTCGAAAACATTAAATCATTTAAAGATAAAGTTTAAATTTGGTCATAAATTTCCGGGTCGTCACAATTACATACTTTCCTTATTTAAATTTGATATTATTATTTATTCATGGTAGATCTGGATTATAAATTTGGTATTATATATCATACTATTAATCGAGTCAACAACAAATGTCGATTTATTGATGACTTGACTGCCGCTTAGAGCCTAAATTGAATTTCGGGCAGGTTTTAAAATCAATGAAAATTTGATTTTACCATTTTTATGATGACTCATACTTTTTTTTCTTTTACCACTTATAGGCCGGAGGTCATTTTGAAAGCAATTTTTTTATCCATGAAAGTTTGAGAAGGGATGACTTTATCTACTCTTGGGGTGTTTCATTTTGGGTAGTGAAATGACTTCTCTTTATTCTAGGATAGAGAAAAGATTGTCTACATCTTATCTCCCTCATACCCCACATTTGTAGAATTTGTTCTGTTGTTGCTGCCGTTGTTGTATTTGGATTATAAAAAAAATTAAATTATACATGATATGATTGTATTTTCGATTAAGTATTTAAACTTAAATAGTATCATCAAACTCTTAAGAATTTTTATTCCACAAGTACTAAGCGATAAGAATTCCTTTATAAAAACTTCACTTAAGCCAACGTCTTCATTCCTTCACGAAACCTGATATTTTGAATTGGCTAAGAGAATGGTTAGAATTGTAATTATTCTATATATCTAAAAGATAGAGGCCAAGTGAATAGTTAACTTTATAAGTTTCACAAATCTACAGCAAACTTTTCATTTATTATACTTCAACCCCATCCTTTATAATACTTAACTTTATAGTTTTTACAAACTTACCACAAACTTTTCACACTTTATACTTTAACCATAAAACTTCTCACCCATTATAAATCAACCACATATTTTTTACTATCTACTAACTATTCATTATTATTATATTATTACAATTATTATATTATTACTATTATTATTATCAAATCACATAATTTTCACTTTATTATTATTTAACTTTTTCTCTTAATACAAATTAACCACGTAACTCATTTTTTAATAACTGTTTTATTGTTATTATATATATATATATATATATATATATATATATATATATATATATATATATATATATATATATATATATATATATATAACATAAATAGATTTTTCTATTTTATTAAATAGTTTATACCAACCGTTGATATACGTCTCACTTTATTGATTGAGCATTTGGGTCTTCTCTCTTGACAAGACGAAAACTAAAACAAAAAATGATGAATAATTACTTTCACGCTTATTACAAATCAATTACATAACTATTTTGGGTTCTTGCTCGACAAAACGAAAAATAAAACAAAAAAGATGATAAATATTTACTTTTTCAATAATTAACTATGTAATTAATGTTAATCAAGGGTGAAGAACCGGCGCAAAGCCAGGTCGCCCAACTAGTTTATTCTAGTTAAAGGTAATAATTGTAATAGTAATATTAAATAACATACGAAACATATCTAAATCATCTATCTATCTATAGTTAATATTAAAATCCTATAATGATGATGTCATTATTAGGCTAATTCCTTTGTTAAGAAAAAATCGAACAAAAAAATAAAAAATCTAAACATGGTGGATGATGTCATTAATATAAATAATTTTGAATTAAAATAAAATCTTAATAATTAATTATTATTATTAAATCTTATTAATAATTATTTTGATTATTAAAATTAAATATTTTTGAATTATTTTAATTAATTATTTTGAATTGAGTGCGAGAAGGTATAAAAGCTAGGCAGAAGGAAACCAATTCATAATTTATATTTTAATTTACACTTTTAAAATAAAATGACAACCAATATTATCTCTTACGATTGGATGTGAATTGTTTAATATGCATTTTAAGTGTTTGATGAAATGTTCAGCTGACGAGTTTCTTAGTCGGACTCTGTGGTTCCACGAGTCATTCAACTAAATAACTTTAGTATTTACGTTCACTTAATACCTAAAACATATCATTCAAATGGTTTTATCCATACTACTCAATAATGATAAAACTCTATTTACCAACTCATATTTGTCATAAAAACATTCTTATTGTTATCCATGACGACCTCTATCAAATTTCGGGGACGAAATTTCTTTAACGGGTAGGTACTGTGACGACCCGGAAATTTCCGACCAAATTTAAACTTAATCTTTTTATAAATAAAGACACGATAAGCAAAGTCTGTAATGTTGAGTCTCGAAACTTTTAAACTGTTTACACGAAATCATTTAACCTTAACCATGTCCGATGATTCACGAACCATTGTTATAAATATATATATGTGTATATATCTATATATGATTTACATACAAAATCATTAATATATGTATATTGTAATAAATATTAAATATATATATATAACTATCAAATATTACATATCTATTAATGTGTGGTATTAATATATTAAATTTAATTACAAGTTACAATATACTTTTCATGTTATTATTACCATCCGTTATTATTATTATGTATATTAATATTAGCATTTATATCAATATTATTAGTGTTATTATATATAACATATATAGATATAAATTTTGACACATATAATCTGTTATGCAAATATTATAATTTAAAATTCATCATTTTTGTTATTATCATTATCATTGATAACAATATTATTATTATTATTTTATTATTATAAATCTGTAATACTATTATTAAGAATAATATTATTAGATTTATATTTAATAATAAGTTTAACTAAAATCTCGAAATTCAAAATGCAGATATAAAAATAAAAGCAAATAATCCAAATAAATATATATATTATATATATTGATATAGACATGGAATCAATTTTTGTTACACTTACACATCGACTTTTCTAAATTTTGTTTATATATGCTTAACTGAATCCCTCAAGAATTGAATCGTACGAAGTTGTTAAATGCTTTTATATTTTTTCTTCCTCTGATTGCTACCTGTGTACCTCTTGTCTGTTAAAAGTAAAATTCAATTTCCATTGACAATACAAAACAAAACTGATGGTATCATGTGTACTAACTTACATAAGTCGAATATCATCTCTATATACAATTATATCATAACTGCATTTAAATTGGAAACCACAAGACCAGACTATCATCACATTTTCCTTTCTTCGTTCTTGAGTATAAAATATAATATCATCACAACCAAAACCAAACTCACCTTCACAAGCTTCACTTGCCACCACTCTGAATTTTTCAACGACACTATCACACACCACTTGTGATCAACACCATCGATCCTCACTTCAAGAGAACACCCATCGAAACCCAACATCACTACCTTCGTATTATAATACTACTACTCACATGTTTCTGTTTCAAACGAATTCAAACAACCCACAACCCATATCACTATCTTTATTAAGCTATCAACGAAAACTACCTTTCTATATCTCTTCCTCTCTCTTAGTGAACCCGTCACCTTCACTTTCGTAACCATCTCCATCGAAACCACAACTTCCAACTACAAGCCCACCAAACCTATTCTTCTTCATCGAACCACCATCACCACCTTGTCTCTCTCTACCCACTTCTCTCTCTCACTTCTAATTCCTGTTATAACAGCTGCTACACGAAAACATGTTGCTGTTTTCTGTTTCAATACCAAACACCCAATAAAAATTATAGTACTTCTGCAGCTGCAATTGTTCTTGCATGCTGCTGTAAACCGAGAATTATACGATCACCTGCTGTTTCAGCTTCACCTTTTCTGTTTCAAATCGATTGCACCCATATTCTTGATTTGGGTTTTGATAGGAATGAGATGAAAAATTGAACCAATGAATGTTGCTTATATATTTGTCTTTCCGTTTATTTCTTTGCTCGAACCCCACAACCACCGAAAGAAAACCAATTACCAATATTATAATTCCAATTGTTATCATGTGACCCTACTTGATCAATAATGTATTCCTTTTTAACGAGCAATTGATGGAATAAATGGGGCCAAGATGTAAATTGTACATCTCTTTCTTTTGAGCTGTAAAGGATAAAGTATGAATATGATCATGAATATGATAATGGCGATGGAGAACAAGTACGATGTATGTATGTATGATGATGATGATTGTTAGAAATTAGGATAATTGATGATGATTTAGGGACGACTTGTTTCCCCTTTCTGTCGATCTCATAACCTCACCATTATTTTCTTGTTGTCTGATTCTTTCTTTCCTTGCTGATCGAACCCCACCACCACAATATATCAAGCAACTTAATTTACACATGTTGTTGGGCTGCAAATGTTGGGCTTAAACTATGAACCTATGATATTGCAGTTTTCTTTCTGTCTGTGCAGCCTCAAACACAACGAACCAACCCAAACTTACTTGTCTCTTGGACACTATAGCTACAAACCTCTTGGTTCTACTTCAAAACCCAAACACAACCATATATCATCTGCGTCTTTTGTTCCTGTTGCAGCCATCAACACCCAGTTAAATTGCACCTTCAACTATCCTTTCGATGTCACTGTACAATCTGTTTCCTGTCTCGTTTTCCTGTCTTGTTTGCTACTACTTGATTTTGGTTTATAGAACACACACACACACAATTGTGAAAATGATAAGGTTAACGGCTCGATATTGATCGTGGCATGTTATATTGATGGTGACAATGAAAAATACGATACTATTGTTGTTGTGTTGCTGCTACGTTTCATGGAAAATCTAGAATAGAAATAGAAGTCGATTGATACAAATATGATAATAATGCTGATGGTTACGAGTTTTGGGGGATTAGATGAGGATTAAGTTTATAAAACAATGATAGTTGTATGTATTTAGAACCGGGGACAAACTCGATCTCAGATAACAAAGTAACGATGATCCGTGAAAGATGATGAGGATTAGGATATACGATGATGATGAATCTGGTTACATGATACTTCAATGATGGTTTCATAATTAATGATGATAACAGAATATGTTAACCGTGAATGGTGATTATGATACATATAAATGATGATTTTAAGTAATGATAATGATAGATGATGAGAATTAGGATGAAAAGATGATGAGGCGATTAGTGATAATACGTGAAGGCTGTAATGAGTAATTAGGGTTTGGGTCGAATTGGTTAAGGATTGGACCGAGATAAGAGTATTTCTAGTTGGGCTTGTTATCTTGGGCTTGTCTTCCATTACGGGTTATATATTATGGGATTTCACATAAATCAGATAAACAGATACAGCTTGATTGGTTTAGGTGCTGGGTGTTAATCTAAGAGTCGCGGGTTCGAGTCCCGGTACGGGCATGTTTTTTTAAAGCTTGTGTTATAAGGTATAATTATCATTATTAATTTTATTGTTATTATTATTAGTAATATTATCATTATAAATTTTATTATTATTATTATTATTATTATCATCATAATTATTATTTTTAAAGTTAAAATTACTATTGTTAACATTATTATTATTATTATTATCAATATTACTATTAATATTATTATTACAATAAAAATCAGACATATATAAATATACTTAATAAAACTATATTAATATTTTTACTTATAAATTATTTAAAGTATATATAAAATAAATATATGTAAATAATTTAATTAATGAAACATATAATTGTGTTAAAATAACAATTACCATTAATATATATATATATATATATATATATATATATATATATATATATATATATATATATATATATATATATATATATATATATATGAATTCGTTCGTTTACAATATGTTAATATATATAATTGATATAGGTTCGTGAATCTGAGACCAACCATGCATTGTTCAGTTCTGTCGTATGCATATTTTTGCTACAAAATATCGTATGGTGAGTTCATTTGCTCCCTTTTACTCTTTACATTTTTGGGACTGAGAATACATGCGCTGTTTTTACAACTGCTTTATTAAATGCTTTTGAAATATATTTTTGAACTGCGAATACATGAAATGTCTTTATAAATGTTTGACGAGATAGACACAAGCAAAACATTTCTCGAATGAATTATTATGGAGACAGAAGTTCTGTGGATTATTATTAAATTATGTGGACATGATAAATGCCACCATTGAATTATGTGGATATGATAATTGCCACCATTGAATTATGTGGACATGATAATTGCCACCAATTGATATGAATGTTATGTATCGAGAGAATGATTTTATACACAGGTTATGTGTATGTTATTTTTGTGCACAAGATATGTGTACGGTTACTAAGATTTATGAAAGATGATTTCGTACACGAGAAAGGTGTACTGTATTTAAAAGATATCGCATGTACGTTACATGTGGGTATAGGATTCGGGCCCATTTGTACCATGCAACATTTAAATCTTGTGGTCTATCAAAATGATGAATTTTATTGTTTTATGATAAACTTATGAACTCACCAGCCTTTTGGTTGACACTTTAAAGCATGTTTATTCTCAGGTATGAAAGAAATCTTCCGCTGTGCATTTGCTCATATTACATGGAGTAGTTCATGGCATATAGAGGTCAGAACCTCGCATGGGACCAATTGTTGAAGACTTCGTCCAGATGGATTAGGACGGGTCTTGACAGGTGGTATCAGAGTGGTGGTCTTAGCGAACCAGGTCTTGCATTAGTGTGTCTAACTGATAGTTGTTTAGATGCATTAGTGAGTCTGGACTTCGACCGTGTCTACATGTCAAAAGTTTTGCTTATCATTTCGTGACGAAAATTACCTGCTTATCATTCTTAGGGAATCACTTGCTTATCATTCTTAGTCTAGACACACCTTACTGCATTGATTGCATGAATAGTGTATAGACAAAATTCATATCTTAGCATATCTGCTAATTCATATCTTAGCGTATCTGTTACTGTAGACTTTATCTGACACGTTTCCTTAATTCCCTTCATAATCTACGGGATCTTCTGTACTATGTATAGGTATTCTATGTAATTAGAATATCATTCGATATCCGAAAATCATTTCATATCGAAAAATTCTTTATTCAATCGTACGAAATGGAACTCACAACTAGTTCAAGTCCCTCGGATTCCGACATGGAGTCCCACTCAAGCTCCGAAAACTGTATGACCGGAATGAATCAACCAATCATCCATCCCCAATTCATCTGATGAGTTCGTAGTCGATTTAATCAATGGAGACGCGAAGAAGGAGATCCCTTCCACCAACCGAATTCACCTTTTGGCAAAGAACCTGAATCACTTACCGGCGGACCTGTTCGAAACACCATTTTCACTCTCATTATCCAAATATCTCGCCATGATTATATTCTATCTAAAGTTCTAAACCTTATTCATCCGCTCATTCCGACCAACAATAATCCCGGAATAATAGAAGAAGTCAATGAGCTTCACACCCGAGTTGCAGCCTGGAAAAATATGGTGCAAAATGTATCAGCTTCAGCAACATTACTGGCATCAACAGTACCACCAACAACAACATCCGCATCCCAAGCCTCAATTTCACAATCTGTCCCACGAACATCAACATCATACGTACCATAGATATCAAGGAGTACCAATAGCAATGAACGATGAAGTATTGATCCATAACTTCATTAATATTCTGCGAAGAATATGTGGTTCCTAATAGTTTTAGAGATTACTTATTCTAGCGCAAACTGAAACTCAAATGAGTCTAATATTATTGACTCATTAAATCCATGATTACATCTGAAGAAAATATATATGTATATATATTTTCATAAAGATTGTGATTAAAGATTCTTTCGTACAAACTATTAATGATGAAAATATTTTAACGGGTAGGTAATACCCGAGGAATATTTAAGATTTCACATTAATGAGTTACACTGTACATTCTTCAAATCTGATTCAACAGTCATTTCCTATCCTACTTACATCCACAGATATATGAATCCGTTCACCACAGAATAACCATTTTCATTCAAATTTCATATTTGGATTTTAACCTATCAGAATCCAACAAGTGGCATAATGAAGAAAACATTTGACGGAATAAAATTTGTTAGAAACAAACAAATTAACTATGAGAAATTTTGTTAAGAATCCACGCTAACAAAATCCTAGCTAACTGTTCCTATATGACTATTTCCTTAAAATATACTAGCTTTGGTGGAACTATTGAACCATTGGACTACTATCATGGACAATTAAAAAGTATTAAAAGAGTAGAAAATATTAAATACAACACATTTCGACTTAAAAGATCGTAAATAAATTACATCTACTACAGTTAAATATTTCCTCAAGTTTGCCACTTGATTTCATCTTAAACCACATTTGTATCTTGACGATCCCCATCTGCGTTCAAACCTTTCATGATTATTGAAAACACCTCAATCGAGAAGATGTACCAACCGTATTTCATCTACGGAAGAAAAGATTGATGCGCATAGATATGCACCTGAAAACCCTCGGAAACTGAGAAAACGTTTAACGCGTAGCTGTGCTAATCCCTTTAGCGTTATTATTACTGAAAATAACTTTTCAATCTCTTTCCAAATTAGCCAATTTTGTCACAGCTCCAACAAATCAACTTCGACTTTTCGTTCGAAACAGCTTTATTATAACTTTGATATATATGCGTGCTCTTTTATTGTTACCAGGGAACCTTTTATATTCCATCATATCACCATCAGCGTTTAATCATCTAAAAACACAATTCCCTTGAAACCACCTCGGATTGATAACCGATGATTCAGATATGGTAACATTAAATGCAGAGGAAACAACAAAATTGTAGATAGTCTAAACGGCCAAAAGTTTGATGATAAAGAATGAAATGTTGGGAACGCTCGATAGAAAATTTAGTACTGAAAAATAGATTGAGCTAACCATGAAGGAGACCAAGGACAAATACAAAGATCAAACCCTATATTCAAAGAAACCAGGTAATTCTGGATCCGGTGAAACCTTCAGCGAATATCTAGCTCCGTACTCATGTTAAAATCTTGCGGAAAATCTTTCTTCATCAACCATCAAACTTAGAAATTCCAAAATATCATCATAAATATCTTCGATATTTCTGAGGATATTTTCTTAAATATTCTCATCCGAAATTATTTATGTCTTCATGCTATCTATATTACATCATAAAGGAAACTACTTTAGTTTCTAAATTTCTTTAAAATTCGAGTTTAAATTATGAATGTTTTTTTGAAGTAGTGTTGGGAACTGAAGCATGAGTTAGTATAATATAATGACACTTGATCAATGTGATTATATTACAGTAATTCATGCTGAGTTTCTAATGAAACGTGATGATTCATAGAACATACCGTCATCATGTGCCATTTACACGACTCTTACATTCTACCCAATCTCCAAACATATTAAGAACATACCTTCTTGATAGACATATCTGTTCGGATATTCTGGTAATTTGACAAATCAAGATTTTGCCATTACAATTTCTTTCTTAGAACATTAACTATGTTCATCCAAAACTTCATACCTACGAATTCTGGACCATTATTCGTTTGTCTTGAAATCGGGAAGAGGAGACAAAAGTATGGAACTCTTGAATATAAAAGAAAATATAAAGCTCGAAAACAACATATAAATTACAAACCGTGCATATCAATACGTATTGCCACGTAAAGGCACGGGAGAATTAAAATTACTATAACCCCAAGGTAATAGTAAAAATAAATAAAATCCTCTGATGGTAAATAAAAAAGAAGAATGACAGATATGAAAGTTAGGAGTATATCAAGAATCAGTACTGATGAAGCATATTAATGGATGCTTTAAAGTATGAGTTGAGGGAGAAAGAATAGAAGGTGTGAGTTGTAAGGAAACGACGGGGGTGGATTTATAGTAAAATATCCGACAGAGCAATCAAAACAGATGATCACATTTAAAGCAGATCCTAATTCCCTTGATTACCGAAGAATCAAATCTTATTACGAAGATTTTCTCCAAATCTCTTGAACTTGGAAATCAATCCTATCTACGTCAAAAGATATGACGAATCTATACCTACTCATTTCATTCTTTGATGATAGCTTCACTCGTACTCTTCACAAAATCAAATGGTTTTATCCATACTACTCAATAATGATAAAACTCTATTTACCAACTCATATTTGTCATAAAAACATTCTTATTGTTATCCATGACGACCTCTATCAAATTTCGGGGACAAAATTTCTTTAACGGGTAGGTACTGTGACGACCCGGAAATTTTCGACCAAATTTAAACTTAATCTTTATATAAATAAAGACACGATAAGCAAAGTCTGTAATGTTGAGTCTCGAAACTTTTAAACTGTTTACACGAAATCATTTAACCTTGACAATGTCCGACGATTCACGAACCATTGTTATAAATATATATATATGTGTATATATCTATATATGATTTACATACAAAATCATTAATATATGTATATTGTAATAAATATTAAATATATATATAACTATCAAATATTACATATCTATTAATGTGTGGTATTAATATATTAAATTTAATTACAAGTTACAATATAGTTGTCATATTATTATTACCATCCATTATTATTATTATGTATATGTATGTTAATATTAGCATTTATATCAATATTATTAGTGTTATTATATATAACATATATAGATATAAATTTTAACACATATAATCTGTTATGCAAATATTATAATTTAAAATTCATCATTTTTGTTATTATCATTATCATTGATAACAATATTATTATTATTATTATATTATTATAAATCTGTAATACTATTATTAAGAATAATATTATTAGATTTATATTTAATAATAAGTTTAACTAAAATCTCGAAATTCAAAATGCAGATATAAAAATAAAAGCAAATAATCCAAATAAATATATATATTATATATATTGATATAGACATGGAATCAATTTCTGTTACACTTACACATCGAATTTTCTAAATTTTGTTTATACATGCTTAACTGAATCCCTCAAGAATCGAATCGTACGAAGTTGTTAAATGCTTTTATATTTTTTCTTCCTTTGATTGCTACCTGTGTACCTCTTGTCTGTTAAAAGTAAAATTCAATTTCCATTGACAATACAAAACAAAAATGATGGTATCATGTGTACTAACTTACATAAGTCGAATATCATCTCTATATACAATTATATCATAACTGCATTTAAATTGGAAACCACAAGACCAGACTATCATCACATTTTCCTTTCTTCGTTCTTGAGTATAAAATATAATATCATCACAACCAAAACCAAACTCACCTTCACAAGCTTCACTTGCCACCACTCTGAATTTTTCAACGACACTATCACACACCACTTGTGATCAACACCATCGATCCTCACTTCAAGAGAACACCCATCGAAACCCAACATCACTACCTTCGTATTATAATACTACTACTCACATGTTTCTGTTTCAAACGAATTCAAACAACCCACAACCCATATCACTATCTTTATTAAGCTATCAATGAAAACTACCTTTCTATATCTCTTCCTCTCTCTTAGTGAACCCGTCACCTTCACTTTCGTAACCATCTCCATCGAAACCACAACCTCCAACTACAAACCCACCAAACCTATTCTTCTTCATCGAACCACCATCACCACCTTGTCTCTCTCTACCCACTTCTCTCTCCCACTTCTAATTCCTGTTATAACAGCTGCTACGCGAAAACATGTTGCTATTTTCTGTTTCAATACCAAACACCTAACAAAAATTATAGTACTTCTGCAGCTGCAATTGTTCTCGCATGCTGCTGTAAACCGAGAATTATACGATCACCAACCACTGCAACTTTATTAACCTGCTATTTCAGCTTCACCTTTTCTGTTTCAAATCGATTGCACCCATATTCTTGATTTGGGTTTTGATAGGAATGAGATGAAAAATTGAACCAATGAATGTTGCTTATATATTTGTCTTTCCATTTATTTCTTTGCTCGAACCCCACAACCACCGAAAGAAAACCAATTACCAATATTATAATTCCAATTGTTATCATGTGACCCTACTTGATCAATAATGTATTCCTTTTTAACGAGCAATTGATGGAATAAATGGGGCCAAGATGTAAATTGTACATCTCTTTCTTTTGAGCTGTAAAGGATAAAGTATGAATATGATCATGAATATGATAATGGCGATGGAGAACAAGTACGATGTATGTATGTATGATGATGATGATTGTTAGAAATTAGGATAATTGATGATGATTTAGGGACGACATGTTTCCCCTTTCTGTCGATCTCATAACCCCACCATTATTTTCTTGTTGTCTGATTCTTTCTTTCCTTGCTGATTGAACCCCACCACCACAATATATCAAGCAACTTAATTTACACATGTTGTTGGGCTGCAAATGTTGGGCTTAAACTATGAACCTATGATATTGCAGTTTTCTTTCTGTCTGTGCAGCCTCAAACACAACGAACCAACCCAAACTTACTTGTCTCTTGGACACTATAGCTACAAACCTCTTGGTTCTACTCCAAAACCCAAACACAACCATATATCATCTACGTCTTTTGTTCCTGTTGAAGCCATCAACACCCAGTTAAATTGCACCTTCAACTATCCTTTTGATGTCACTGTACAATCTGTTTCCTGTCTCGTTTCCCTGTCTTGTTTGCTACTACTTGATTTCGGTTTATAGAACACACACACACAATTGCGAAAATGATAAGGTTAACGGCTCGATATTGATCGTGGCATGTTATATTGATGGTGACAATGAAAAATACGATACTATTGTTGTTGTGTTGCTGCTACGTTTCATGGAAAATCTAGAATAGAAATAGAAGTCGATTGATACAAATATGATAATAATGCTGATGGTTACGAGTTTTGGGGGATTAGATGAGGATTAAGTTTATAAAACAATGATAGTTGTATGTATTTGGAACCGGGGACAAACTCGATCTCAGATAACAAAGTAACGATGATCCGTGAAAGATGATGAGGATTAGGATATACGATGATGAATCTGGTTACATGATACTTCAATGATGGTTTCATAATTAATGATGATAACAGAATATGTTAACCGTGAATGGTGATTATGATACATATAAATGATGATTTTAAGTAATGATAATGATAGATGATGAGAATTAGGATTTTGAAAAGATGATGAGGCGATTAGTGATAATACGTGAAGGCTGTTATGAGTAATTAGGGTTTGGGTCGAATTGGTTAAGGATTGGACCGAGATAAGAGTATTTCTAGTTGGGCTTGTTATCTTGGGCTTGTCTTCCATTACGGGTTATATATTATGGGATTTCACATAAATCAGATAAACAGATACAGCTTGATTGGTTTAGGTGCTGGGTGTTAATCTAAGAGTCGCGGGTTCGAGTCCCGGTACGGGCATTTTTTTTTAAAGCTTGTGTTATAAGGTATAATTATCATTATTAATTTTATTGTTATTATTATTACTAATATTATCATTATAAATTTTATTATTATTATTATTATTATTATTATTATTATTATTATTATTATTATTATCATCGTCATAATTATTATTTTTAAAGTTAAAATTACTATTGTTAACATTATTATTATATTATCAATATTACTATTAATATTATTATTACAATAAAAATCAGACATATATAAATATACTTAACAAAACTATATTAATATTTTTACTTATAAATTATTTAAAGTATATATAAAATAAATATATGTAAATAAGTTAATTAATGAAACATATAATTGTGTTAAAATAACAATTACCACAAATAATATATATATATATATATATATATATATATATATATATATATATATATGAATTCGTTCGTTTACAATATGTTAATATATATAATTGATATAGGTTCGTGAATCTGAGGCCAACCATGCATTGTTCAGTTCTGTCGTATGCATATTTTTGCTACAAAATATCGTATGGTGAGTTCATTTGCTCCCTTTTACTCTTTACATTTTTGGGACTGAGAATACATGCGCTGTTTTTACAACTGCTTTATTAAATGCTTTTGAAATATATTTTTGAACTGCGAATACATGAAATGTCTTTATAAATGTTTGACGAGATAGACACAAGCAAAACATTTCTCGAATGAATTATTATGGAGACAGAAGTTCTGTGGATTATTATTAAATTATGTGGACATGATAATTGCCACCATTGAATTATGTGGACATGATAATTGCCACCAATTGATATGAATGTTATGTATCGAGAGAATGATTTTATACACAGGTTATGTGTATGTTATTTTTGTGCACAAGATATGTGTACGGTTACTAAGATTTATGAAAGATGATTTCGTACACGAGAAAGGTGTACTGTATTTAAAAGATATCGCATGTACATTACATGTGGGTATAGGATTCGGGCCCATTTGTACCATGCAACATTTAAATCTTGTGGTCTATCAAAATGATGAATTTTATTGTTTTATGATAAACTTATGAACTCACCAGCCTTTTGGTTGACACTTTAAAGCATGTTTATTCTCAGGTATGAAAGAAATCTTCCGCTGTGCATTTGCTCATATTACATGGAGTCGTTCATGGCATATAGAGGTCAGAACCTCGCAATGGGACCAACTGTTGAAGACTTCGTCCAGATGGATTAGGACGAGTCTTGACAGGAAGCTCATGTTCACGTTGTATGTAGCGACGTGTGTATGAACTTTCAGTCTCATTTTCGTTTAAATTTTTAACTTCGTCTAGCGTGTCAAGCACTTGCATCATATACACATCGTTAGACAAAGATGTCGAAGACATTTTTTTTATTTGTATGGAAATTTTTATAGAGAGAATTGAAGTGTGAATTGATTTATATACGGTATATATGTATTTGTATATATGAAAATACATTTTTTTTAATAAAAGAAACAATAATATTTAATGAAATATATATGTTGGCAACGAATATATTTCAAAATTTTCAACTAAAACCGTTGCACTTACAAAGTCTTGCAGACGACATTGAAGCCCGACGTCGATGGTTGACACTGGGGAGACTTCAACGACAGTCGGATACCACCGTCGGATTGTGTAAACAACAACAACAACAAGAATACTCAATCTCACATACGTAGGATATGGAGAGGTAAAATTTAGACAATCATTTACCTATCATAGAAAAAAGAAAAATCATTTATATAATCAAAACACTCTAATAGTAGAAAAGTTCTATGTCTCAATGTTCTACGGGTAGAGAGATTGTTTCTGAATGGACTTCCGACCAATAAGTAAGTTAAAAAAGTGTGAAACGTCATGAAAATAATAGAATTAAATTTTCAGAATTTTAAAGAATTGTGAAAACATTGTAAAAAATCACAACTCGTTGTGCTCTAAATAGAATAAATCAGGATTGACAAGAAAGACCATTACTTTATCTAGATTATTATGAGGAATTAACTTAAAGTAAAAATTACGGTGTGGTATCATAATTTGGCTTTATTTATTTGTTGTTATTGTTTGCTTTTATCCACAAGATGATGAGATAATAATGTTCCCAACTATAACAACATATATTCTCACTCAAACTCCCATTTCGAGAGAGAGAGAGAGGAAAAAAAAAAAAAAAAAGTGACTGAAAAAAAAAAAAAAAAAAGTGACTGGTGGGAATAAAAAGCAAATACATCTCTTTTTCACTCACATCATTCAAACTCACTAGTCATTGATTCCAGTTGGGCTTCTCTAGTTAATAACTTAACTGGCCTTTGTCAATGATGTGTCTTTCACTGTGTGTGTGTGTGTGTAAAAAAGTGTGTTCTTGATGTGTCTTTTGGTTTCACAGAGGCTTTGGTGAGATAGTCAGACCTTGATTTATGAATAATTACATAACCACATATTCTCTTCTTCTCATTTATTTTGTCCTATTGTAATGATTTTGTACCTATGTTAGTTTGTTACTTACCAAATTTTACTTCTGGATTTCACTCAATATCTTGTGATCTGGCAATTGGCTACATCCTCTTTCAAAATAGTAAGAATTTGATTGGTTGACACAGTTTTGGACACTTCTGAGCAGAAAAAGATGAAAAGGAGTTGTCTTTATGATATCTGTATATGAATCTTGAGCTGGGTTTGTGTTCTAACTTATAAAGTTTATGCCTTTTGATGAGTTTACCTGTTTTTCCTCTTGAATTCTCAAGGCCCCTTTTCAAGACAAGTGGGTTTTGTTTATAATGTCATTAAATTGCAAGTTTTCTAGGTTAAATGGTAGATTATTGAAAACTTCTAAGATGAATATGGTCAAGGAGCCTTTAAAAAGATGTAATAGTGGCTGGAAATGGAAAAATCTGCTGCTTTTTTTGTGGGTTTTTCTTCTTTCATCTGGGTTTGTTTGGTTCTTGATTGGTGGTACTGTTTCAACCCAAAAGTTGGACCATCTTCATGAGCTGGTTTCCTCATTCTTCGAGTCAAATCAGGTTTTTCTACTAACCCCTTCTTCTTTTACTGTTTGATTTATTTACTGATCCAAGTTTCTTTTGTCAAAAAGCATAAATCTTGTTTGATGTTTAGTTGCTATGCTGTTATAATAATTACTTATCACCACTTGATTATGATGATTGATTCTCTCAAGCATATAACTTTTTACACTTATCAATTGTATTTATTTTCCAGAGTACATGAGAACTCAATAAATGTGCACAAATTAGGCATAAAGCTAAGATTTAACACTGTTGTTTCTGGATACTGAACTGTTCTATTAGCCAATATTCATGATACACAATATTTGTTTTTAGTCATTTAGTATCCACAGTACACTAGAACTCAATAAATGTGCACAAATTAGGAATAAAGCTAAGAATTAACACTGTTGTTCCTGGATAGTGACTGTTCTATTCGCCAATCTTCATGATGTATAAATGTAATTGCTTTGATTATTAATGTCATAAAAATTTATTTGCAACGCTTAAGTACTATATAATTTACTTTCGATTCATTCTGCACAGAGTGACAATAATCCCAATTTGGATATCAGGACTAGAGCTAGAGGTAACGATTCGACCTGTTTACCGATAGTGGTCAGTCCAGGCTATTTCTATCTTTAACGGGTCAAAACAATCATATTAAGCACACTAATTACTTATATACATAGTGAAAAGTGTTTTTGGTTTACCCAAACAAGATCTTGCACTAATAATGAACTGTTTTGACCCAAATCACTGCTGACCTGTTGCTTGATTGATAGGCTGATATTGTAAATAAAGTTTATCAAATGCAATCATGTTGTGATTACAGCTAACTTATAGCCTAATTAGATAGAACCTCAACATGATTTTTATGGCTAATATGTGGTTTTCAATAATCTTAAATATGTTCTGTAAGATTCTTTTTTTGTTGACTTTCAGATAACCTCTTTGGAATGTAATAAAAAATTGGAACACGAAACATCTGCAAAGAACGTAATTACATGTGCTCTTAAACATTTGCCATATTTGGTAAACAACGGTCTTGAAGAACACCGTTCAAGTGATGTACAATATGTAGAATCAAGGGATCAGTGCTGTATATCTGATGCATACAATTTAAAAGAAGGGGACTCATCAAATTCTAGTTTCGTGAAGTTATGCCTATGGTCTGTTCTTGCAACTGTATTTATCTACTCGGTTCCTGGTTTATATAAAGTATTGCGGCGTAAATGGAACCGAAATGCGCGTCAAAAGAAAGATAGAGTACAGGGTTCTTCAAGGGAAGCTGGAAAATGGATGAAGAAGCTACTAGTTCTGTTTATAATAACTGGTGTGGCTATATCAATATGGCTATTTTGGTACTTAAATTCTGGAATTAGTTTAAGAAGGAAAGAAACGTTAGCCAACATGTGTGATGAACGGGCTCGAATGTTGCAGGATCAGTTCAACGTGAGCATGAACCATGTTCATGCATTGTCTATTCTCGTTTCCACTTTTTACCACGGGAAACAACCTCCTGCTATTGATCAAGTAATCTTGCCAAATTCCGTAAATTATCATTTTTTTTTTTTTATATTGTTAATTTAACTAGAGCATATTAAACTAGATGGTAACAAAGTTTAGTCATGTTTTTTTGAACCTTGTTATGAATGCAAGTGATGTGTGTTACCCAAAACACATATCAGAAGCAAAGTTGTTACCTTTTTATGCATTTTTTTCGTTTAGTATTCAACAATAACAGAGTTTTTTATTATTTATTTATTTATCTTTATTTTTACAGAGAACGTTTGGCGAGTATACTGAGAGAACGTCGTTTGAGAGGCCACTTACTAGTGGAGTGGCGTACGCTTTGAGAGTGCGTCATTCCGAACGGGAGAAATTTGAGAAAAAACACGGGTGGACAATAAAGAAAATGGAAACCGAAGATCAGACATTGTCACAAGATTGTGACCCCGAAAAGCTGGATCCCGCACCTATTCAAGATGAATATGCTCCTGTTATCTTGTCTCAAGAAACTGTAGCTCATATCGTTTCTATCGATATGATGTCTGGAAAGGTTTTATAAAAATACTACTTATAAGTGATATCCAACTTTTGCTTTTTATAAAGACTTCTCATTTATCTCTTCGTTAATCCTTGTAGGAAGATCGTGAAAACATATTGCGAGCAAGGGCATCGGGAAAAGGCGTGCTGACATCACCTTTCAAGCTATTGAAATCAAACCATTTGGGTGTGGTACTTACTTTTGCTGTCTATAATATTCATATTTCTCAAGATGCTACACCGGAGCAAAGAATTAACGCCACAGTGGGGTAAGTTAAATTTTTTTTATTACCAACTTGTATCTTAATTACTTGAGATCAGGAAACCGTTTTTAAGGGTTTGTTATTTCAAAGCAGGTATCTTGGGGCATCGTACGACGTCCCGTCATTAGTTGAGAAGCTTTTACACCAACTAGCTAGCAAACAGACGATTGTTGTGAACGTTTATGACACCACAAACACTTCTGCAGCTATAAATATGTATGGTCCTAATGAGACTGACACGGGTTTACTCCATATTAGCAGTCTTGACTTTGGAGATCCTGCTAGGAAGCATGAAATGCGTTGCAGGTTATTCATGAATCTTTTGTAGTTTGTAGACTTTTTTTTGGTCATGGGTTTGGGGGTGGAATGTTTTGTGTTTCCAAAGTCGTTATCGAATTATCAGACGTGAATCGCTACTTGGGGAGTACTCGGTCGCTACTTGGGGAGTACTCGGTCGGGACTTTTTTAAGAGTACTCGGATGTTGACCAAATTTGATTTTCACTGATTTTGACCGATTTTCCGAGTAATTTTGGCCAAGTTTGACCTATTATCCGTGTAATTTTGGCCGAGTTTTGACCAATTTTTGTCCTATTTTCCAAGTAATTCTGAGTTGTGTCCAAGTTTGACTGAGTACTCGCTGAGTTGCAAAAACTGAGTACTCTTCGAGTAATTCTGAGTTCTCCAAGACTAGTTTTACGGTTGAAAACATTCACTTATTTCAGAAACACGTAGAAAAAATGACCAAAATTTACTTGTTTGTATATTGTTACAGTGTTTAAGTTAAAATATGAAATTGTTTTCGGTAATCAACTACTGGTACAAAGTTATGTATATTGTTAATCAGTTAAATTTAAATAATGTATAAAGTTGCAATTATTATCTTGGTGGTTTCCTATTGTTTTGCTATAAAGTGGCAATACACTCAGATATATCATGTTTGCAGCAACTATAATAATGCGTTTTCTTATTGTTTTGCAGGTTCAAGAATAGGCCGTCTCCTCCTTGGCCTGCCATATTCGCATCAGCTGGAGGTCTTATAATTGTTTTGCTTCTTGGTCGAATATTTTACGAAGCTATAAACAGAATTGATACAGTTGAACGTGATTTTCAAGAAATGAGGAAGCTTAAGCATCGTGCTGAAGCTGCAGATATCGCAAAGTCTCAGGTGTGTATATTTCGATAGAGCTTATATATATATATATATATATATATATATATATATATATATATATATATATATATATATATATATATATATATATATGGCAGGATCAATGGGGAAGTAACCAAGCGGGGGGAAGCCGGGGGAAGCGGGGGGAAGCAAATTTTTTTTTTTTTTTTTTCGATTTTTGAAAAAACTTTGTTCACGAACATTATAGATTGGATGAAAATAAGAACATTTAGAAAAGACACTTCGTGATGAATGTTATTATTTTGGCGGGAAAACGATCGACAAAAATAACATTCAAGATAATATTGTTCGTGAAGAATGTTAACGTTTTTTTTTCATGTTTTGTGAAGTAAAATTTAGCCCGATTTAGAGTTTAGGGTTTGGTGTTTTGGGTTTATTCCATAAACCCAAAACACCAAACCCTAAACCCTAAACCCTAAACTCTAAACCGTTCGTGTTAAAAACTCGATCTAAATCCTAAATCTAAACCCTAAATCTAAATTTCTAAACCCTAAATTTCTAAACCCTAATATCTAAACCCTAATAACTAAACCCTAATATCTAAACCCTAATGTCTAAAACCCCACATACGCTCGAAAAACACGATAATTGTTATATATTACTTCTTCGAGCGTTTTCCCGCCAAAATAATAACATTTATCACGAAGTGTCTTTTCTAAATGTTCTTATTTTCATCCAATCTATAATGTTCGTGAACAAAGTTTTTTCAAAAAACGAAAAAAAAAAAAAATTTGCTTCCCCCCGCTTCCCCCCGATTGGTTACTTCCCTCTTGATCCTACCAATATATATATATATATATATATATATATATATATATATATATATATATATATATATATATATATGTGTGTGTGTGTGTGTGTGTGTGTATATATATATATATATATACATATATATATATATATATCTATATATGCGTTTTATTTCCTTTTTGTAGTTTCTTGCAACCGTTTCGCATGAGATCAGGACTCCAATGAATGGTGTTTTAGGTAACTGACAATCGTGTTCTTTACTTGTAAAAATTGTGTTAAATCTTCCAGATTATTTATACGGTATTTAACGAATATTGAATAACAGGCATGCTGCAAATGCTGATGGACACAAACTTAAATGCAAAACAATTAGATTTTGCGCAGACAGCTCATGCTAGTGGAAAAGATCTAATAAAGCTAATTAATGAGGTTTTGGATCAGGCAAAAATAGAATCCGGAAAACTTGATCTTGAGGCTGTCCCGTTTGATCTGCGCACCATTCTTGATAATATTTTATCATTATTTTCAACCAAATCCCAGGAAAAAGGAATCGAGGTAAAACACGACGATTTTAGTAGGTTGTTATTATGCTGCGTGTAGTCGTATCAATCACTTAATCAGCTGTTTGAGTTTTACCACATTTTAACATTTTAAACGTATGCCCCTATGGCATACGTTAAGTTGCATTTAATAAACTCGAAGTTTCCTTAAATATCATAATTTGTATTAAATGCATACATATAAAAGAAAACCATTAGACTAAAATACTGTACATTAATTGTAAATATTACGGAGTATTATTTTAGGAAATTTCTAGTTCATTAACATAATTTGTATTAAATGCATACATATAAAAGAAAACTATTAGACTAATTAGTGTATATAAAATGTAAATGTTACGGAGTATTATTTTAGGAAATTTCTAGTTCATTAAGTGCAGCTTAACGTGTGCCACAGAGCACACGTTAGCAACCCTTTATATATATGTTGAAATGCTTGAAATCAAAATATTATTATTTACTTCCCTTAAGATTTATTGCATTGGTTCTTCCCATTTTATTGCATTCTAACGAGCAGATTGTTTTTTCATGTGTGAAAAGTTGGCCGTTTATGTTTCTGAACAACTTCCCGAAGTTGTTGTTGGGGATCCAGGAAGATTCAGGCAAATAATTACAAATCTTGTTTCGAATTCACTAAAAGTTAGTTCTTTCACTTACTAAATTAAATTAAATTCATGCATATGTTTCTTTAACTTACATCATCTTTTTATTACAGTTCACACACGACAGAGGACACATATTTGTATCGGTGCTCCTAGCAGACGAAGTCAAACATCCACTCGATACGAAAGACGAAGTGCTTAAAAAAAGTTGGCAAAATCTCGACAACACTTTGAGTGGGCTCCGCGTTGTCGACAGGAGAAAAAGTTGGCAACATTTTGAGAAACTAAGTGGCAAAGATTCGATAGATCATCCCGAAAAGATAAAAGTTTTAGTAACTGTGGAAGATACGGGTGTGGGAATACCTTTAGATGCACAAAGCCGTATATTCATGCCGTTCATGCAAGCGGATAGTTCTACATCGAGAACTTATGGTGGGACCGGGATTGGACTAAGCATTAGTAAACGATTAGTTGGTCTTATGGATGGGGAGATTGGTTTTGTCAGTGAACCGGGCACCGGTAGCGTGTTTTCATTTACAACAGTTTTTAAGAGACGGGAAACGAGTGATCTTGATATGGTAGTGAAACAGACTTATCCAACGATATCGGATTTTAAGAATTTAAGAGCACTTGTTATAGATCCGAAAAGTATAAGGGCTGAAGTTACAAAATACCATCTTCATAGAATGGGAATCTCTGTTGAGATACTACTTAATTTGGGTTCTGCACAATCTTACATATCAAGGTATGATTAATTTAGGGTTAATTCGACCAAAATTAGTTACTAACTGCACTTTATTAACTATCTTTTTAACAATTATTGGTGGTTTGTTTGCAGTGAATCAGCAAATCTTGATATGATCCTCATAGATGAAGAACTTTGCGATAAGGAGGAGACGAGTTTGACTCTTTTTCGTGACCTTAAAAAGCTAAAACCGAAAATATTTCTATTGGCAAAGTCTATAGGTCAACAACACAATGAACTGAAATCGGTTAATTTGGTGTGTGATGTTCTGGTGAAGCCTCTTAGATTTAGTGTCTTGATTTCTTGCTTTCAAGAAACTTTTGTAACAGAAGATAAGTCGCAAGTGACGAGAAGAAAGCCGCCTACACTTGGAACTCTGCTTCGAAACAAAAATATTCTGGTGGTGGACGATAACGTTGTGAATAGACGAGTGGCCGAAGGTGCGTTGAAGAAATACGGAGCGATTGTCACGTGCGTAGATAGTGGAAAGGCTGCATTGGAAAGGCTTAAACCACCTCATTCGTTCGATGCATGTTTCATGGATCTCCAAATGCCAGAAATGGATGGGTAAGTTACCACAATGACTGTCTATGCAACATTTGCAAACTACTCGTCAAAAAAAAAAAAAAATTCAGGGAATTTTTTTCGACGGGTGCAAAATGTTAAAAATTTGAAAGGAAAAAAAACAAGAAAACGTGGGCAAAATGTGGAATTTAAACTTATAAATACTCTAAACGTCGAACTTTATCACATAAATACACTGAAAAAATTTGGGTTTTCGGGGGCGGCCTACCCCGGTTGACCCTTCTATGGGTCCACCCCTGGTAACTGAACATGCAATTTCGTACAAACCACAAGGACTGTCCTTGTAATTTTGTCTTTTTGTAATCTTGATTTGCTATTGCTATTTCAACTTGTTAGGTTTGAAGCTACAAGACAAATTCGGGTTCTTGAAAATACAATTAATGAATATATCGAATCTGGTGAAGTATCAGCCGAGATATTTGGAAACGTGTATCATTGGCACGTGCCAATTTTGGCAATGACGGCTGACGTGATTCAGGCAACCGATGAAGAATGCGTGAAATGTGGAATGGATGGGTACGTGTCGAAACCGTTTGAGGAGGAACAACTCTACTCGGCTGCAGCTTGCTTCTTTAAATCTGTTTGAGTGGCTAACAATGTGGCTTACTGTCTAACCTGTGGTTAGGGCCTCACAGGTCTGGTTAAACAGCTACCGGTTACTCTCATCGTATACATATTCTACTGTTCCTAGCTACGGTAAGTCAGTAACATCCTTTACTGTTTCTACGGTATTTCATGATCGTTTTACCCGGATCCTGATGACTAGTCAAACTTACAGGAGTTTGAGCTTAATAAGTTGCTGAAAAGAACGATGAAACATCGGGAATTTATAGCACATATTCTTATTCGACGGTAAAATAATGGAGAAAATGCAAGTAATTGGTTGATTAAAGTTCAGTTCATCATTAGTCATCAGAGGCCGGCTAACTGATTTCAAGGTCTAATGTACATGTTTTAATATTGATTGATTGTACAAAAAAAAAAAAACATAGATTAGATTGTAGAAGGCATCATCACAAGTGTTGTACAAGTTTCTAGGATCAAGATTCTGTAAATTGTGAATTATTAGTCTGTATGTTGTGGACACAAAAATGTAAGATTTTTTTTAATATAAAGTTTATGACCAGATTGTAAAGTTGTGACATTTAGAATGTGTAATGGACCCAATTCGAGTACCAACATGAACAATTGTTTGAAACAATTTGGGCTTTTGATGATAACAAAGGGGTGGATATCTTCGTCACTGTTGTTTTCATCATGATCATGATTTGATGATAGCTCAACAAAGGATAGTTGGTTTCGAATGGGGTAATCGCAGTCAGTGGCGAAAATTAATGGGGACAGAGGGGAGCAGCCGCCCCCAATGAATTTGCAATTTTCAGTGTAAAAATTTTGAATTTTTCGATTTTGCCCCGGTTGAATTTTTCTTTTTGCTCCAAAGTCTTCATATTTTGTCTCAAAACCTATATATATATATATATATATATATATATATATATATATATATATATATATATATATATATATATATATATATATATATATATATATATATTTTTAAAAGTCAAGTTGTTGGCATCGAATACTCTCATTTGTCACGCACGCACCAAATCTCTATATTTTGCCCTAAATCCTTCAAATTTTGTCCCAAAACCTCCAAAATTTGCCCAAAAACCTCGAAACATTTTTGCCCAAAAAAAACATTGCCACTGATCGCAATGGAACAAAAGGGTTGGATCGTTGTCTGCAACCGCGGTGTGGCGCAGCCTGGTTAGTTCAGGCCTTCAGGTTCCATGGATAATAACTTCCGTGACTTCCAAACTAGCCGAAACTCAATCAGGGATGAAATAGGCAGTTAGGCGAAGATGTCTAAAAGTACATCTCTTGGTAAGTTATGTAATTTAAAGCTAAGATTTGTATAATCTTGTTGATGATGATCATAATCATTTAAGAATTTTTGTTTCTTGTTTGTGGGTTCAAATTTTTTTTAATTTTTTTTTTTTTTTTTTTTTTTTTTTTGGGCAAAATACTTGAAATTAAATAGATAGCAATTTTTCACAAATATTTTTCACAAATAGCAAAAAATTGAGGAGAACAAAAAAAAGTAAGTTGGACTACAATGAGCCTTGTCCACTTACTTAGCCCAAAAGGCATACAAACTACAAACTGAGACACTAACAAATTAAAGTTGAAATGCCTGTACATCCATTGCCAAAAAGAAAAATGAAGCTGGTGCTCCAACTCGTTTACAAAAGCAGCCACTGTTGAGAAATCCATATGTGAAAGTGATAATTCTCGCATGACTTTCATCATCAAAGTTGGTATCAATAATAGTATGATGTAAGAAAACAAATAAAGTTTCCCACCGAGATTGTTCATACTGATCAAGATGGGTCAAAAACCCCAAAACCCATACCATGGACCCATTCTCACTCAAGCTTTCAACTTTCAACTTCCGATAAATGAACATTCTTTTTAGAAGAGAACAATCTTGTTGCTTGGACTTTCATAAGATCATAAATTTGGGTTTCCACCGTGGTTGTTTGCAACTTATTTTTACTCAGTTGTTCATCACTTCATAACATCAAATCCCTCCTAAGCTTCTGACTTTTAGCAAGTATATGACATAAGCATCATATCATAACCATGATTTATAAGCACTCCATAATGACTTTCATATATCTATAAACCTTGGCTCCTCAAACAACTCATTAAAGAACCTAAATGGTTTAGGCCTCCAAATAAGACACTTATTTCCCCAAATCAACGGATTGAGATCCAATGTGTTTTATCACCGCAATTAGAACCACACCCAGTCACAAATAATCCATTCAATATTCACCAAACTCTATTCGATCCTAGATATAACTTTATTGTGGGTTCAATTTGGAATGAAGTATTCATGATCATTTAAGTTTTTTTTTTTTTTTTTTTTTTTTTTTTTTTTTTTTAATATCATTTTTGCTCCCTTTTTTGGGTTTAAACCTAAGACCTCGGCTATCTTAAGATGACTCGACTCTCTCCTCAAAGAAAATATTAAATTAAAAACGGTAAATTAAGTTTTGTTTCATGTGTATAACACCATATAAATGCATTACCATGTCATCTATAACATGTTAATAGAAAGAATTGAGTGCACAAACATGAACGATACAATTCAGCAGCCGCAGCCGCAACGGACAAGGATCAAACATCAACCATTAGAGGTGTAAACGAGCGGAACCAAGCTCGAGTATGATAGTGTTCGAGCTCAGCTCATTCGATTTTCATAAAGCTTGAGCTCGAGTTCAGCTCGCATCGAGCTTCAATTTTTTATTAGCATGTGTAGCAGCAGCATCTTCAGCTTTATTCTTCCCTTCTTCTAGTGAAGCAGTAGGAAAAATCTTTGGAGCTCTGACCCAGTAGATCATGTTCAAAATAACTAGTTATCAATAAAACACACACACAAACACACACTGCACGTATATATATATATATATATATATATATATATATATATATATATATATATATATATATATATATAAAAGCAAGCAAAAGATATATTCATTAAAACCTGGATATGACATCACTATAATGTGTAAAATGCTCAGCTTGAAGGTGTACAATGTTGCTGTTATTATTATCAACAGCAGCAACAAGTGCATTAAGCGCCTTGGTCGAATCTTCGAAATAACCCTCTACAATAAAGTTGACAACATCAATAGCTACACCGAGTCCCTTTAAAAATGTCCCAAACTCCTCCGCTTGTTGAACATTTAAATCTATACGACTGGCAGACAACAAGACCAAACATAACATATATATACTATCAGTGTTGTAGATAAAAGTAGTAATTATGGTGTAACATTAATTGAATGATTAAGCATAATAATAATCAAAATTAATAAAAATAAAAATAAAAATATATATACTTACCCTCCAGTAAAGAAAAGAAGCCTTTTCCGATTTGGCGCATAAGTCGAAAGAGACAAGTCAGCTGTAATGATCCCATCTTTAAAGTTCAAGAGACCACCTACCAGAATGTTACCTGAGAAACAATTGTGTTGAAATTGATATAACTATCCTACCCTACAAACATATAATAAAATTAAAATAATAATATAAAAACAAAAGTACGTAGGAAGCTAACGTTCAAGGTGACGCAAGATTTCATCAAGATGAATAGTAGGACGAAGCCAGTGATTGGTATCATCTGCACCCATTGTCAATAAGCCTATAGCAGTCTTTGGATTATTACACTGTAACAAAACAATCCCAACAAACGTGAATATGCATATTATATTATATTATTAATTATATTATATTCAAATATCAACAACACAACGAGTTCTTAACTCAAAGGGTATTATAAGGTACCATTGGATCCAAATGGAATTGATTAGGGCTCTCGTTCTTTAATTTAGAGGATCATTAACATATGTGTTGGAATAACATGTGTATGTTTATATTAGTATATAGCTTTTGAATAGCAAATTGCATAAATGAAATACTAAATACGCAAATTGTATAAATGATACATTGATCTTGCATCATTCCGCCAAAAAAGCTCAACAACAATAAAGTGTTGAGCATTTTAATGAAGCTATGTAACAGATTTTAAGCATTTGAAGGCATTTTGGTTCGTAATTGATCCATTCTCATTCTCATATTACCACTTACTCCGTATAATTCATTCACATTAGATTAAATATAAAATTAAATAATATATAACAAACTTAGCACAGAGGTTAAGCATAAAAATAAAAGTTAGATAAAAGAAAGACCTTAAGTTTTGCTCGGCAATATGATCGAATACAGTCAAGTTGAAAATTATATCTACAAGGATCCAAAAGCCCCATATATCGAGAATTGTCAATACAGATCATCATATACTCCTACAATAAAAACCAACCAAGTTTGTGTAGATAAATCTATAAAAGAGAGCATATAAATAAAAAAATATAATAAGTAAAATAAAAAAGGAGAAAACGATACCTCAGCATGCATGGATTTCAATTGGGGTGAAATTGGCCAAAACGTTCCAGATTATAACCCTAGACGAGTAGTTGCAAATGATATCAAAAAAATTGGCCGTCGGCTTCTTATTTATATCCGCGTGGAGTTTTAAATTACCCCTTATGAAATTAGATAGTCATATAACAACCTCTAAACTTATTGAACTTGTAAAATAAAATTTTCAACGATTTTTATCCCCATACTCTTGAAATAATTTTTTTGTTTTACTAAACATAATAGATAAAAAAATATATATATATATATATATTTGAGATTGTAATAATACATGAAGTCTAATTGTTTCGACTTTTATATATATATATTTTTTTACTAAGTTGTACAAGTTTACTCCTTTATCTAAATGATAAAGTTATGAATAGTAACATTATATAAGTAATAAAACATCATGCCTAAGGGAGGTCCCAACGGTTGGGTCCTGGGGGCCGTCCAGCCTAGTGTCCTCCTGAGCGCCGATGGCAGCGGACTGCCCAAGGTCTCGCCCAACCATCCGCCCAGCTTACCGTCTTCATGTTCGTGCATTTTAATCATATTTGTGGACGGCGTAAATGGTGAAATTTGGCCATTTAAAAAAAGAAAGAAAATTCCCAACGGCTCTTTAACGGATAGTTTTGATTTTTTTTTTATTTCTTTTAAACTTTATATAAACACCTTCATATTTTATTATTTTTTCATCCATATTTTCATATCAATATACAATTTCAGTCTATCATCTCAATTTACCAATCTTTTCTAACTTAATATGAATCATGTTGGTACTATTTTCCGTATAGGGGATGAAAGGTACCAATATATGACAATAACTGCCTAGCGTTGAACGATATATTGCCGGTTGATGTTTGCCCTCGGGAAGCAATCCCTGCAGACCCGGAACACGAATGAGAAGTCCGTGGGATGGCCTCAATCAATCTTTGGAACAATTTGGAATTGATCCGTCTAGCGTTCTGTTACTAAGCGGTTAATGTTTTAGAGTGAGAAAGAACTGTGTGAGAGAGAAAGTGTACTGTTTTAGAGTGAGAAAAACTATGTGAGAGAGAAAGTGTACTTCTCTCTGACTGAAGTTCAGATGTGAATTGTGGTGACCTAGGGGGTCTATTTTTAGGCGTAGAATATGTCGCATTACGTGGTCATAAGTCTTTAAAACAACGTTTGACCAAAAATATGTCGCATTCATTTCAAATGTAAAGATGTTTCAATGTTTACAAGTAGTTCGACGACTAATACGTTACAACGTTTTAAAGTACAAATGAAACATATGCGACACATTTTAAACTAAAGTCAAAAGACGCTCCATGTATGCATGTATACTCGACATCCAAGCAAGTATCAAAATCGTGAGCGGAAGCATGTAACACATATCGTTCAAGGACCTGAGAAACACATAGAAAATCTGTCAACGAAAACGTTGGTGAAATCATAGGTTTAGTAAGTGAGTACGTAAGTAAGTAAGTTGAACCACAAGATTTATAACGTTGAAATAATAGTAAACCATTCTAAAAGTTGTTATCACGAGCACCCAATTATCAAGGCTTAACTTTCCACGAACCCCATAAATAAAGTGTTAGAACCTACACTTATACTCGAAAATATATTTCATTCGCTTAACGGTAGCGAACCGTCCGAATGAGGGTTTGTCAAACCCGTATGGCCACACAACATAAGTTCTCGCTTACACCCTGCAAGTGTAACTAATGATAATTGAATTGAGGCATTTTTGTTCTAACTCGTACGTAGAATGCTTATTTTTGTACTTGTGTTCACTTTGTAAAACGAAACGTTTATGTTTTCTCATCCCAAATGTAAGTATAAAAGAATAAAAGTGGGACTATAATCTCACCTTGAGTGCAAGAGTATAAAAGTACTTCACAAGTAAACGTGTGCAAGAACAAATGCTAGTCTTGACCTAAACAAGTAGGTTGTATCAATAACGGTAAACACGGTTGGTCAAAGTTGTTCAATTAGTCATATGGCTCATTACGACTCGATTATAAAGCATGTGAATCAAATTGTCAAGTTTCATGCAAGAATCAAGTATACAAGAAGATTAGAACGGTTTAAACAAGTATTGGTTAAGTTTGAACAAAAGTCAACTTTGGTCAAGTCAAAGTCAATGAAAAAGTCAACACGTTCGGGTCGGGTCTCGGACAATTTTTCTGAGGTTTTTAATCATATATAAGCATGTTGGCCAAGTTTCATGTTAATCGGGGGTGCGTAGCATAGTTAGAATTAAACGAAAATGTACATTTTTGGACAGTCGGGGCCCGGAGCGGCGATCCAAGCCCTTGAGCGGCGCTCGGACTATCTGTTCAGCAAATCTGGGCAGTTTGAACACTTAATGCAGGAATCCAACTTCAAACAACCATAACTTATGAACCGTATACATTCAAAATAAGTATCTTATATCGTTGGAAAGGTATTTTGACGAGGAATACAACTAAACATATTTCATCAAACAAAAACACCATTTACAAAAACAAAAACCCCGTCGAATGATCGTTAAAAGTTCATTATCCAAGTTTCAAGTTCATAAAATGCAAATCATGATTCGGGAATCCAATTTACACATATGATATGCCGTTTCGAAGGTAATTAAACATACAATACAACTAAACACTTACTAACAATATTTCATAGCATTCAATGCATCAAAAATTCATATTTAAGTCTATCAAACCCTAACCAAAATCACAAAAATCAATAATCATGTTAGTGAAGTTTTCTTAATCAACCTATACATCAAATTGAAGCTAATGATGCTAGTAATGCATTTAATACATGAACTTTAACATAACAACAACATTTACTCATCCAAAACTCAAGATTAAACACACACTTTTTAAGTTCAAGCTAGTTACACTAAAAAAAAAAGATCGAGCACACAATTCATATATTCATGCTAGACTTGAGTCATAGACACTAATTAACACACTTTTAAGTTAAAAACATCAAGAACAACAAATCTAGTGTTTTTAGAAAATTACTCAAAATAGATGAAGTTGGTATGGAATCAAAGAGCAAGATGCAAGGATTCCGAATATGTAATTTGTTTTGATGTTTTCTTGCTAGATCGAAATTAGATGATGATTTAATGAATTTGGTGAAATGAGGGTTTCATGAACTAGAGAGAAAAAGAGATAAGGGAAGTTGAAATGAATGAGTGGTGGTGGTGGGGTTTGACTAGTTGACCTAGTCAACTAGTTAGGTGAAATGTCCCGTTCTTATTGATTAAAAACGTTCCATATTAATTGATTTCGTTGCGAGGTTTTGACCTCTATATGAGACGTTTTTCAAAGACTGCATTCATTTTTAAAACAAACCATAACCTTTATTTCATAAATAAAGGTTTAAAAAGCTTTACGTAGATTATCAAATAATGATAATCTAAAATATCCTGTTTACACACGACCATTACATAATGGTTTACAATACAAATATGTTACATCGAAATCAGTTTCTTGAATGCAGTTTTTACACAATATCATACAAACATGGACTCCAAATCTTGTCCTTATTTTAGTATGCAACAGCGGAAGCTCTTAATATTCACCTGAGAATAAACATGCTTTAAACGTCAACAAAAATGTTGGTGAGTTATAGGTTTAACCTATATATATCAAATCGTAACAATAGACCACAAGATTTCATATTTCAATACACATCCCATACATAGAGATAAAAATCATTCATATGGTGAACACCTGGTAACCGACATTAACAAGATGCATATATAAGAATATCCCCATCATTCCGGGACACCCTTCGGATATGATATAAATTTCGAAGTACTAAAGCATCCGGTACTTTGGATGGGGTTTGTTAGGCCCGATAGATCTATCTTTAGGATTCGCGTCAATTAGGGTGTCTGTTCCCTAATTCTTAGATTACCAGACTTAATAAAAAGGGGCATATTCGATTTCGATAATTCAACCATAGAATGTAGTTTCACGTACTTGTGTCTATTTTGTAAATCATTTATAAAACCTGCATGTATTCTCATCCCAAAAATATTAGATTTTAAAAGTGGGACTATAACTCACTTTCACAGATTTTTACTTCGTCGGGAAGTAAGACTTGGCCACTGGTTGATTCACGAACCTATAACAATATATACATATATATATCAAAGTATGTTCAAAATATATTTACAACACTTTTAATATATTTTGATGTTTTAAGTTTATTAAGTCAGCTGTCCTCGTTAGTAACCTACAACTAGTTGTCCACAGTTAGATGTACAGAAATAAATCGATAAATATTATCTTGAATCAATCCACGACCCAGTGTATACGTATCTCAGTATTGATCACAACTCAAACTATATATATTTTGGAATCAACCTCAACCCTGTATAGCTAACTCCAACATTCACATATAGAGTGTCTATGGTTGTTCCGAAATATATATAGATGTGTCGACATGATAGGTCGAAACATTGTATACGTGTCTATGGTATCTCAAGATTACATAATATACAATACAAGTTGATTAAGTTATGGTTGGAATAGATTTGTTACCAATTTTCACGTAGCTAAAATGAGAAAAATTATCCAATCTTGTTTTACCCATAACTTCTTCATTTTAAATCCGTTTTGAGTGAATCAAATTGCTATGGTTTCATATTGAACTCTATTTTATGAATCTAAACAGAAAACTATAGGTTTATAGTCGGAAAAATAAGTTACAAGTCGTTTTTGTAAAGGTAGTCATTTCAGTCGAAAGAACGACGTCTAGATGACCATTTTAGAAAACATACTTCCACTTTGAGTTTAACCATAATTTTTGGATATAGTTTCATGTTCATAATAAAAATCATTTTCTCAGAATAACAACTTTTAAATCAAAGTTTATCATAGTTTTTAATTAACTAACCCAAAACAGCCCGCGGTGTTACTACGACGGCGTAAATCCGGTTTTACGGTATTTTTCGTGTTTCCAGGTTTTAAATCATTAAGTTAGCATATCATATAGATATAGAACATGTGTTTAGTTGATTTTAAAAGTCAAGTTAGAAGGATTAACTTTTGTTTGCGAACAAGTTTAGAATTAACTAAACTATGTTCTAGTGATTACAAGTTTAAACCTTCGAATAAGATAGTTTTATATGTATGAATCGAATGATGTTATGAACATCATTACTACCTTAAGTTCCTTGGATGAACCTACTGGAAAAGAGAAAAATGGATCTAGCTTCAATGGATCCTTGGATGGCTCAAAGTTCTTGAAGCAAAATCATGACACGAAAACAAGTTCAAGTAAGATCATCACTTGAAATAAGATTGTTATAGTTATAGAAATTGAACCAAAGTTTGAATATGATTATTACCTTGTATTAGAATGATAACCTACTGTAAGAAACAAAGATTTCTTGAGGTTGGATGATCACCTTACAAGATTGGAAGTGAGCTAGCAAACTTGAAAGTATTCTTGATTTTATGAAACTAGAACTTTTGGAATTTATGAAGAACACTTAGAACTTGAAGATAGAACTTGAGAGAGATCAATTAGATGAATAAAATTGAAGAATGAAAGTGTTTGTAGGTGTTTTTGGTCGTTGGTGTATGGATTATATATAAAGGATATGTAATTTTGTTTTCATGTAAATAAGTCATGAATGATTACTCATATTTTTGTAATTTTATGAGATATTTCATGCTAGTTGCCAAATGATGGTTCCCACATGTGTTAGGTGACTCACATGGGCTGCTAAGAGCTGATCATTGGAGTGTATATACCAATAGTACATACATCTAAAAGCTGTGTATTGTACGAGTACGAATACGGGTGCATACGAGTAGAATTGTTGATGAAACTGAACGAGGATGTAATTGTAAGCATTTTTGTTAAGTAGAAGTATTTTGATAAGTGTCTTGAAGTCTTTCAAAAGTGTATGAATACATATTAAAACACTACATGTATATACATTTTAACTGAGTCGTTAAGTCATCGTTAGTCGTTACATGTAAATGTTGTTTTGAAACCTTTAGGTTAACGATCTTGTTAAATGTTGTTAACCCAATGTTTATAATATCAAAATAGATTTTAAATTATTATATTATCATGATATTATGATGTACGAATATCTCTTAATATGATATATATACATTAAATGTCGTTACAACGATAATCGTTACATATATGTCTCGTTTCAAAATCATTAAGTTAGTAGTCTTGTTTTTACATATGTAGTTCATTGTTAATATACTTAATGATATGTTTACATATCATAATATCATGTTAACTATATATATAACCATATATATGTCATCATATAGTTTTTACAAGTTTTAACGTTCGTGAATCACCGGTCAACTTGGGTGGTCAATTGTCTATTTGAAACCTATTTCAATTAATCAAGTCTTAACAAGTTTGATTGCTTAACATGTTGGAAACATTTAATCATGTAAATATCAATCTCAATTAATATATATAAACATGGAAAAGTTCGGGTCACTACAGTACCTACCCGTTAAATAAATTTCGTCCCGAAATTTTAAGCTGTTGAAGGTGTTGACGAATCTTCTGGAAATAGATGCGGGTATTTCTTCTTCATCTGATCTTCACGCTCCCAGGTGAACTCGGGTCCTCTACGAGCATTCCATCGAACCTTAACAATTGGTATCTTGTTTTGCTTAAGTCTTTTAACCTCACGATCCATTATTTCGACGGGTTCTTCGATGAATTGAAGTTTTTCGTTGATTTGGATTTCATCTAACGGAATAGTGAGATCTTCTTTAGCAAAACATTTCTTCAAATTCGAGACGTGGAAAGTGTTATGTACAGCCGCGAGTTGTTGAGGTAACTCAAGTCGGTAAGCTACTGGTCCGACACGATCAATAATCTTGAATGGTCCAATATACCTTGGATTTAATTTCCCTCGTTTACCAAATCGAACAACGCCTTTCCAAGGTGCAACTTTAAGCATGACCATCTCTCCAATTTCAAATTCTATATCTTTTCTTTTAATGTCAGCGTAGCTCTTTTGTCGACTTTGGGCGGTTTTCAACCGTTGTTGAATTTGGATGATCTTCTCGGTAGTTTCTTGTATAATCTCCGGACCCGTAATCTGTCTATCCCCCACTTCACTCCAACAAATCGGAGACCTGCACTTTCTACCATAAAGTGCTTCAAACGGCGCCATCTCAATGCTTGAATGGTAGCTGTTGTTATAGGAAAATTCTGCTAATGATAGATGTCGATCCCAACTGTTTCCGAAATCAATAACACATGCTCGTAGAATGTCTTCAAGCGTTTGTATCGTCCTTTCGCTCTGCCCATCAGTTTGTGGATGATAGGCAGTACTCATGTCTAGACGAGTTCCTAATGCTTGCTGTAATGTCTGCCAGAATCTTGAAATAAATCTGCCATCCCTATCAGAGATAATAGAGATTGGTATTCCATGTCTGGAGATGACTTCCTTCAAATACAGTCGTGCTAACTTCTCCATCTTGTCATCTTCTCTTATAGGCAAGAAGTGTGCTGATTTGGTGAGACGATCAACTATTACCCAAATAGTATCAAAACCACTTGCAGTCCTTGGCAATTTAGTGATGAAATCCATGGTAATGTTTTCCCATTTCCATTCCGGGATTTCGGGTTGTTGAAGTAGACCTGATGGTTTCTGATGCTCAGCTTTGACCTTAGAACACGTCAAACATTCTCCTACGTATTTAGCAATATCGGCTTTCATACCCGGCCACCAAAAATGTTTCTTGAGATCCTTGTACATCTTCCCCGTTCCAGGATGTATTGAGTATCTGGTTTTATGAGCTTCTCTAAGTACCATTTCTCTCATATCTCCAAATTTTGGTACCCAAATCCTTTCAGCCCTATACCGGGTTCCGTCTTCCCGAATATTAAGATGCTTCTCCGATCCTTTGGGTATTTCATCCTTTAAATTTCCCTCTTTTAAAACTCCTTGTTGCGCCTCCTTTATTTGAGTAGTAAGGTTATTATGAATCATTATATTCATAGATTTTACTCGAATGGGTTCTCTGTCCTTCCTGCTCAAGGCATCGGCTACCACATTTGCCTTCCCCGGGTGGTAACGAATCTCAAAGTCGTAATCATTCAATAATTCAATCCACCTACGCTGCCTCATATTCAGTTGTTTCTGATTAAATATGTGTTGAAGACTTTTGTGGTCAGTATATATAATACTTTTGACCCCATATAAGTAGTGCCTCCAAGTCTTTAATGCAAACACAACCGCGCCTAATTCCAAATCATGCGTCGTATAATTTTGTTCGTGAATCTTCAATTGTCTAGACGCATAAGCAATCACCTTCGTTCGTTGCATTAATACACAACCGAGACCTTGCTTTGATGCGTCACAATAAATCACAAAATCATCATTCCCTTCAGGCAATGACAATATAGGTGCCGTAGTTAGCTTTTTCTTCAATAACTGAAACGCTTTCTCTTGTTCATCATTCCATTCAAATTTCTTCCCTTTATGCGTTAATGCAGTCAAGGGTTTTGCTATTCTGGAAAAGTCTTGGATGAACCTTCTGTAGTAACCAGCTAGTCCTAAAAACTGGCGTATGTGTTTCGGAGTTTTCGGGGTTTCCCATTTTTTAACAGTTTCTATCTTTGCCGGATCCACCTTAATACCTTCTTTGTTCACTATGTGACCGAGGAATTGAACTTCTTCTAACCAAAATGCACACTTTGAAAACTTAGCGTACAGTTTTTCCTTCCTCAATACTTCTAACACCTTTCTCAAATGTTCACCGTGTTCTTGGTCATTCTTTGAGTAAATAAGTATGTCATCAATGAAAACAATGACAAACTTGTCAAGGTATGGTCCACACACTCGGTTCATAAGGTCCATGAACACAGCTGGTGCATTAGTTAAACCAAACGGCAAGACCATAAACTCGTAATGACCGTAACGTGTTCTGAAAGCAGTCTTTGGAATATCATCTTCTTTCACCCGCATTTGATGATACCCGGAACGTAAGTCAATCTTTGAATAAACAGACGAGCCTTGTAGTTGATCAAATAAGTCGTCGATTCTCGGTAGTGGGTAGCGGTTCTTGATGGTAAGTTTGTTCAACTCTCGGTAGTCGATACAAAACCTGAATGTACCATCTTTCTTCTTGACAAACAAAACAGGAGCTCCCCACGGTGATGTGCTTGGTCGAATGAAACCACGCTCTAAAAGTTCTTGTAATTGGCTTTGCAGTTCTTTCATCTCGCTGGGTGCAAGTCTGTAAGGAGCACGTGCTATTGGTGCAGCTCCTGGTACAAGATCTATTTGAAATTCAACGGATCGATGTGGGGGTAATCCCGGTAATTCTTTCGGAAATACATCGGGAAATTCTTTTGCAATGGGAACATCATTGATGCTCTTTTCTTCAGTTTGTACTTTCTCGACGTGTGCTAGAACAGCATAGCAACCTTTTCTTATTAGTTTTTGTGCCTTCAAATTACTAATAAGATGTAGCTTCGTGTTGCCCTTTTCTCCGTACACCATTAAGGGTTTTCCTTTTTCTCGTATAATGTGAATTGCATTTTTGTAACAAACGATCTCCGCTTTCACTTCTTTCAACCAGTCCATACCGATTATCACATCAAAACTCCCTAACTCTACTGGTATCAAATCAATCTTAAATGTTTCGCTAACCAGTTTAATTTCTCGATTCCGACATATATTATCTGCTGAAATTAATTTACCATTTGCTAATTCGAGTAAAAATTTACTATCCAAAGGCGTCAATGGACAACTTAATTTAGCACAAAAATCTCTACTCATATAGCTTCTATTCGCACCCGAATCAAATAAAACGTAAGCAGATTTATTGTCAATAAGAAACGTACCCGTAACAAGCTCCGGGTCTTCCTGTGCCTCTACCGCATTAATATTGAAAACTCTTCCACGGCCTTGTCCATTCGTGTTCTCCTGGTTCGGGCAATTTCTAATAATGTGGCCTGGTTTTCCACATTTATAACAAACTACATTGGCATAACTTGCTCCGACACTACTTGCTCCGCCATTACTCGTTCCGACACCATTTGTTCCTTTCGTTCTATTAACCCCTGGTCCGTAGACCTCACACTTCGCCGCGCTATGACCATTTCTTTTACACTTGTTGCAAAATTTGGTGCAGAACCCCGAGTGATTCTTTTCACACCTTTGGCATAGCTGCTTCTGATTGTTGTTGTTGTTGCGGTTATTATTGTTGTTGGGATGATTGTTGTAGTTGCTGTTGTTGTTGTTGTTGTTGTTGTTGGGCCGTTTGTTGTAGTTGCGATTGATGTTGCGATTGTTGGGATAATTGTTGCGATTAT
This sequence comes from Rutidosis leptorrhynchoides, assembly GCF_046630445.1. Lineage (NCBI taxonomy): Eukaryota > Viridiplantae > Streptophyta > Magnoliopsida > Asterales > Asteraceae > Rutidosis > Rutidosis leptorrhynchoides. The sequence continues at coordinate 702,054,316 of NC_092333.1, read as the reverse complement.
TGTTGTAATTGCTGTTGTTGTTGTATTGGTGATTCTTATCACCGTTTTCCTCCCACTTTCTTTTGACTTGCTTCACATTGGCCTCTTCAGCAGTCTGTTCTTTAATTCTTTCTTCAATCTGGTTCACTAGTTTGTGAGCCATTCTACATGCCTGTTGTATGGAGGCGGGCTCGTGTGAACTTATATCTTCTTGGATTCTTTCCGGTAATCCTTTCACAAACGCGTCGATCTTCTCTTCCTCATCTTCGAATGCTCCCAGACACAATAGGCACAATTCTGTGAATCGTCTTTCGTACGTGGTAATATCAAATCCTTGGGTTCGTAACCCTCTAAGTTCTGTCTTGAGCTTATTGACCTCGGTTCTGGGACGGTACTTCTCGTTCATCAAGTGCTTGAATGCTGACCACGGTAGTGCGTACGCATCATCTTGTCCCACTTGCTCTAGATAGGTATTCCACCATGTTAACGCAGAACCTGTGAAGGTATGCGTAGCGTACTTCACTTTGTCCTCTTCAGTACACTTACTTATGGCAAACACCGATTCAACCTTCTCGGTCCACCGTTTCAATCCGATCGGTCCTTCGGTTCCATCAAATTCCAAAGGTTTGCAGGCAGTGAATTCTTTGTAGGTGCATCCTACACGATTTCCTGTACTGCTAGATCCAAGGTTATTGTTGGTATGTAGCGCAGCCTGTACTGTGGCTATGTTTGAAGCTAGAAAAGTACGGAATTCCTCTTCATTCATATTCACGGTGTGTCGAGTAGTCGGTGCCATTTCCTTCAAAATAGTTAAATGGAACAAGTTAATCATACAGAATATTAAGAGTAGTTAATAGTATTTCGTAGCATAATATGAACTCATTTATAAAAGCTTTTTCTTCATATTAGCGTTTTATAAGTTTAAATTCGGGTAGTACCTACCCGTTAAGTTCATACTTAGTAGCTAATATACAATTCAACTACTACAATTCTATATGAAAAACTGATTGTAATAATATTTCGCGTTCAAACTTTTATACAATATTTTACAAACTTACAATACCGCTTATTTTACATAAAGCATGAAATATAGCACACAATAACTTTGATACAAGATAGTTGTGAAGACAATTCTAGCTAGTACACAAGTCGTTCAGCAAAGGCAATAAAGACACGTAATTCATACGTCCAGAAACAAGTCATGCATTCTGGTTTTACTAGGATTACTTCCCATCCTTGGTCTTGTGGAACATAACCGTTATGGCCGTTGATAAGACAGCGTGTTGTAACGTCGTCAAAGGGACGAGGGTTACGTAATGTCCAACAGTCCCGTAACAATCTAAAAACCTCATTTCTTACCCTAATTACCGACTCCGTCACTTGTGGAAACGTTTTGTTTAATAGTTGTAGCCCGATGTTCTTGTTCTCACTTTGGTGAGAAGCGAACATTACTAATCCGTAAGCATAACATGCTTCTTTATGTTGCATGTTAGCCGCTTTTTCTAAATCACGAAGTCCAATATTCGGATATATTGAGTCAAAATAATTTCTTAACCCGTTGCGTAAAATAGCATTTGGGTTCCCCGCAATATATGCGTCAAAGTAAACACATCGTAACTTATGGGTTTCCCAATGTGATATCCCCCATCTTTCAAACGAAAGTCTCTTATAAACCAAGACATTCTTGGAACGTTCTTCGAATGTCTTACAAACTGATCTCGCCTTAAATAGTTGTGCCGAGGAATTCTGACCGACTCTAGACAAGATTTCATCAATCATGTCTCCGGGTAGGTCTCTTAAAATATTGGGTTGTCTATCCATTTTGTGTTTTTAAACTGTAAAATAGACAAGAGTTAGATTCATAAAAAAAATACTTATTAATACAAGAAATTTTTACATATATCATAAAGCATAAGCACACTATATTACATATATTACACCACACGAATACAACTATCTTATTCCGACTCGCTCGTTTCTTCTTCTTCGATTTTGGTTCGTTTTGCCAAGTTTCTAGGGATATATGATGTTCCCCTAATACGAGCCGTAATTTTCCACATTGGTTTAGAAAAACCTGGTGGTTTAGAGGTTCCCGGGTCATTGTTACAACTTAAGGACTTCGGGGGTTGACGATACATATAAAGTTCATCGGGGTTGGAATTAGATTTCTCTATTTTTATGCCCATTCCCTTATTATTTTCTTTTGCCTTTTTAAATTCAGTTGGGGTAATTTCTATAACATCATCAGAATTCTCGTCGAAATCCGATTCATCGGAGAATTGGTAATCCTCCCAATATTTTGCTTCCTTGGCGGAAACACCATTGACCATAATTAACTTTGGTCGGTTGGTTGAGGATTTTCTTTTACTTAACCATTTTATTATTTCCCCCACCGGTTCTATTTCTTCATCCGGTTCCGATTCTTCTTCCGGTTCCGATTCTTCTTCCGGTTCCGACTCTTCTTCCGGTTCCTCTTCGGGAACTTGTGAATCAGTCCACAAATCATTCCAATTTACATTTGACTCTTCATTATTATTAGGTGAGTCAATGGGACTTGTTCTAGAGGTAGACATCTATCACATAATATCAAACACGTTAAGAGATTAATATATCACATAATATTCATATGTTAAAAATATATAGTTTCCAACAAAAATGTTAAGCAATCATTTTTAAAGAAAACACGGTCGAAGTCCAGACTCACTAATGCATCCTAACAAACTCGATAAGACACACTAATGCAAATTTTCTGGTTCTCTAAGACCAACGCTCGGATACCAACTGAAATGTCCCGTTCTTATTGATTAAAAACGTTCCATATTAATTGATTTCGTTGCGAGGTTTTGACCTCTATATGAGACGTTTTTCAAAGACTGCATTCATTTTTAAAACAAACCATAACCTTTATTTCATAAATAAAGGTTTAAAAAGCTTTACGTAGATTATCAAATAATGATAATCTAAAATATCCTGTTTACACACGACCATTACATAATGGTTTACAATACAAATATGTTACATCGAAATCAGTTTCTTGAATGCAGTTTTTACACAATATCATACAAACATGGACTCCAAATCTTGTCCTTATTTTAGTATGCAACAGTGGAAGCTCTTAATATTCACCTGAGAATAAACATACTTTAAACGTCAACAAAAATGTTGGTGAGTTATAGGTTTAACCTATATATATCAAATCGTAACAATAGACCACAAGATTTCATATTTCAATACACATCCCATACATAGAGATAAAAATCATTCATATGGTGAACACCTGGTAACCGACATTAACAAGATGCATATATAAGAATATCCCCATCATTCCGGGACACCCTTCGGATATGATATAAATTTCGAAGTACTAAAGCATCCGGTACTTTGGATGGGGTTTGTTAGGCCCGATAGATCTATCTTTAGGATTCGCGTCAATTAGGGTGTCTGTTCCCTAATTCTTAGATTACCAGACTTAATAAAAAGGGGCATATTCGATTTCGATAATTCAACCATAGAATGTAGTTTCACGTACTTGTGTCTATTTTGTAAATCATTTATAAAACCTGCATGTATTCTCATCCCAAAAATATTAGATTTTAAAAGTGGGACTATAACTCACTTTCACAGATTTTTACTTCGTCGGGAAGTAAGACTTGGCCACTGGTTGATTCACGAACCTATAACAATATATACATATATATATCAAAGTATGTTCAAAATATATTTACAACACTTTTAATATATTTTGATGTTTTAAGTTTATTAAGTCAGCTGTCCTCGTTAGTAACCTACAACTAGTTGTCCACAGTTAGATGTACAGAAATAAATCGATAAATATTATCTTGAATCAATCCACGACCCAGTGTATACGTATCTCAGTATTGATCACAACTCAAACTATATATATTTTGGAATCAACCTCAACCCTGTATAGCTAACTCCAACATTCACATATAGAGTGTCTATGGTTGTTCCGAAATATATATAGATGTGTCGACATGATAGGTCGAAACATTGTATACGTGTCTATGGTATCTCAAGATTACATAATATACAATACAAGTTGATTAAGTTATGGTTGGAATAGATTTGTTACCAATTTTCACGTAGCTAAAATGAGAAAAATTATCCAATCTTGTTTTACCCATAACTTCTTCATTTTAAATCCGTTTTGAGTGAATCAAATTGCTATGGTTTCATATTGAACTCTATTTTATGAATCTAAACAGAAAAGTATAGGTTTATAGTCGGAAAAATAAGTTACAAGTCGTTTTTGTAAAGGTAGTCATTTCAGTCGAAAGAACGACGTCTAGATGACCATTTTAGAAAACATACTTCCACTTTGAGTTTAACCATAATTTTTGGATATAGTTTCATGTTCATAATAAAAATCATTTTCTCAGAATAACAACTTTTAAATCAAAGTTTATCATAGTTTTTAATTAACTAACCCAAAACAGCCCGCGGTGTTACTACGACGGCGTAAATCCGGTTTTACGGTATTTTTCGTGTTTCCAGGTTTTAAATCATTAAGTTAGCATATCATATAGATATAGAACATGTGTTTAGTTGATTTTAAAAGTCAAGTTAGAAGGATTAACTTTTTTTTGCGAACAAGTTTAGAATTAACTAAACTATGTTCTAGTGATTACAAGTTTAAACCTTCGAATAAGATAGTTTTATATGTATGAATCGAATGATGTTATGAACATCATTACTACCTTAAGTTCCTTGGATGAACCTACTGGAAAAGAGAAAAATGGATCTAGCTTCAATGGATCCTTGGATGGCTCAAAGTTCTTGAAGCAAAATCATGACACGAAAACAAGTTCAAGTAAGATCATCACTTGAAATAAGATTGTTATAGTTATAGAAATTGAACCAAAGTTTGAATATGATTATTACCTTGTATTAGAATGATAACCTACTGTAAGAAACAAAGATTTCTTGAGGTTGGATGATCACCTTACAAGATTGGAAGTGAGCTAGCAAACTTGAAAGTATTCTTGATTTTATGAAACTAGAACTTTTGGAATTTATGAAGAACACTTAGAACTTGAAGATAGAACTTGAGAGAGATCAATTAGATGAATAAAATTGAAGAATGAAAGTGTTTGTAGGTGTTTTTGGTCGTTGGTGTATGGATTAGATATAAAGGATATGTAATTTTGTTTTCATGTAAATAAGTCATGAATGATTACTCATATTTTTGTAATTTTATGAGATATTTCATGCTAGTTGCCAAATGATGGTTCCCACATGTGTTAGGTGACTCACATGGGCTGCTAAGAGCTGATCATTGGAGTGTATATACCAATAGTACATACATCTAAAAGCTGTGTATTGTACGAGTACGAATACGGGTGCATACGAGTAGAATTGTTGATGAAACTGAACGAGGATGTAATTGTAAGCATTTTTGTTAAGTAGAAGTATTTTGATAAGTGTCTTGAAGTCTTTCAAAAGTGTATGAATACATATTAAAACACTACATGTATATACATTTTAACTGAGTCGTTAAGTCATCGTTAGTCGTTACATGTAAATGTTGTTTTGAAACCTTTAGGTTAACGATCTTGTTAAATGTTGTTAACCCAATGTTTATAATATCAAAATAGATTTTAAATTATTATATTATCATGATATTATGATGTACGAATATCTCTTAATATGATATATATACATTAAATGTCGTTACAACGATAATCGTTACATATATGTCTCGTTTCAAAATCATTAAGTTAGTAGTCTTGTTTTTACATATGTAGTTCATTGTTAATATACTTAATGATATGTTTACATATCATAATATCATGTTAACTATATATATAACCATATATATGTCATCATATAGTTTTTACAAGTTTTAACGTTCGTGAATCACCGGTCAACTTGGGTGGTCAATTGTCTATATGAAACCTATTTCAATTAATCAAGTCTTAACAAGTTTGATTGCTTAACATGTTGGAAACATTTAATCATGTAAATATCAATCTCAATTAATATATATAAACATGGAAAAGTTCGGGTCACTACATTAGGCCCTTTGGCAACTTTGGTCCCTCGAGTTTAAAACGGGTGCGTGAATTAACCAAATGAATTAATTTAAATATGCGAGAGTAAACAGGAGATGTTATAATCCAATAACGAAAATATTAAGAACGTTAGCTAACGGAGGATACGAATTTAGATAGCGAAAGATATTATCAAAATAAAAAGAAGGGCGTTAAAATAATTTAACGGAAAAATGCGGGATGTTACACGAAATATCCGGAATCGACTCTGGCGAGGCTGACATGGCTGCGTGCCGCTCACGCGCCTAATTAAAGGGCTTAAGCATAGAAGCTGCCTGCAGGGCTTACGCATATCGCTGGGCGACCTGCTGAAAGTTGGGCGGATAATGGCAAAAGCTGCCAAATATTGCCTTTTTTATGCTTTTCGATCCTCTCTTTTGCATCAAAACGATGTTTTTATGCGTGTATCTCCTAGGATACACATTAAGTCCCTCCAGTTTAATGTCTTTATTTTGTAATAAATAAAGTCATTAAACTAAAAAAAAATAAAAGATGTTTTTTCCCTCGGTGACATAAACTGTTGTAGCCGTCGGTTTCTCTATACTGACGTCATCCTTCAATAATTATTTTTGCCTCCAAAACGTCCCAAAGCGTTTTTGATTTATTTTTTGAAAATTAAATTTTTCATCCAATTGATCTAGTCTGTACACGTAGCACAATCTTATCCTTTGGTGTCTACTAAATTAACTATTAATAGTCCGTCCCAACTTCAATTTTCCTTTTCCGAAACTTATCAAATTCTCTCAAGATTATCTACAATTGCATGTAGGGCTCTTAACAATTATTTTTGCAAGGTTAGTTTTCGACTTTCTTTCTCCGCTGTTTCTATTGCTTTTTCTTTGCTAATACCATGGCCGAGTCTAGCAGCACGTCTTCCCAGAAGGATACACGTAATGTAAATACAATTTGATTAAGCATAACAGAATCAGAGATGAATAATTGTGTATAGACTATAAGAATCTTAGGCACTTAAATCCAATAGTTCCATCTTCGAGTGATAGAGCCAATAAACCGCCCAAAAAGATGATTACTCTGTACAAATTACAATTAATCGTAGGAAACCTCCGTATACCTCCTTCTGTATTTCTACAAGAAATTCTTGCCCACTATGGGACAGGATTAAGTCAAATTCACCCTCTCGGTCTTCAAAAAATTATTCTTTTTGAAATGTATTGTAATTCCGTAATTAGAGAACCTAGTCTAAATATTTTTAACTGTTTATGTATTGATTAGTGAGTCAATGATGTTACACCTTTGACTGCAAACCAGGGAAATCTTTTACTGGTGACAAGGAAACATCCTTTAAAAACTGGAAAAAACCCTTTTTCTTCGTAAATGAGAGGATTATCCAAGATGCTTGGGCAAGCGTCCGCAAATGGGGCAAAACGAAAATTGGGGTTAGTAAAGCCATTGAACCGTCAGAAGAAGAAAAATCAATTATAGAAGCTTGGAAGATGCTGAAACTTCCGCAAAGATCTTATGCTGATTATGAAGCCATTTTGGTCCTCTACAATATGAGTAACAATTGGCGTTTTGGATATATGCCATTGTTGCGCTAGGCAGGTCATGGTAGGGTCCTTTATGAACATGTTATGCTTCTATTGTGTTAACATAAATCACATGTGTTCTTATACATGCTTTTTCTGCTTGCATTTGTGTTTGTTTTATGCAGAAGGAGATATGAGGGTGTATAAAACTTTTGAGATATGAGGAGATATGATGAATTCTTTAATTTTTAGTTTAATGACTTTATTTCTTATAAAAATAAAGACATTAAACTGGGGGACTTAATGGTGTATCCTAGGGGATACACGCATAAAAGCATCGTTTTGGTGCAAAAGAGAGGATCGAAAAGCATAAAAGAAGGCAATATTTGGCAGTTTTTGGCATTATCTGCCCAGCGCTCAGCAGACCGCCCAGCGACATGCGTAAGCCCTGCGGGCAGCTTCTATGCTTAAGCCCTTTAATTAGGTGCGTGAGCGGCACGCAGCCACGTTAGCAAGGTTGTAAAAGTCGCGAGTCGGGGACGCATCGGTCGAGACCTAAAAAGGACGCGTCAGCCGAGTCGGGGACGCATCGGTCGTTGACCAACGTTGACTTTATTAATAGTTTCTTAAATATATATTTATATATGTATAAAATAGTTGATTATGTACCATAAATTTCTTAAATAAGAACTTGAATTTAAATACAATTAAACTTTAAGCTCAATTAATGTTACCGAATACATAATCAGTAAGGACACAGAGAAAAGAGTGGCCCAAAAAATGAAAACAAACCCTAATTTTAAAACATATCACATCTTGACGAAAATTTGACTGATTTTGACCATTTTGACCAACTTTGACCGTCTTTGACAGACTTTGACCGAACTTTTAGCTTTGACCGTCTTTTGAGTCGTTTTCAGAAAAAAGGGACGGAGAACCCAAAAAAAACGACGCATCGGCTGACGCGTCGGCCAAGTCGGTCGACTTTTACAACACTGCACGTTAGCCACGCCAAAGTCGGTTCCGGATATTTCGCATAACTGAATTAATCAGTGTTTGACACGTGTTCCCGAGAATTTCAGACATTCTACGCTTATAAATAGACCCCATAAGTCACCACATTTCACATCTGAACTTCAGTCAGAGAGAAGTACACTTTCTCTCTCACATAGTTCTTTCTCACTCTAAAAACATTAACCGTTTAGCCACAGTACGCTGGAAGGATCAATTTCAGATTGATCCAAAGATTGATTGAGGCCACCCCACAGACTTCTCATCCATGTTCTGGGTCTGCAGGGATTACTTCCCGAGGGCAAACATCAATCGGCAATATATCGCTCAACGCTAGGCAGTTATTGTCCTGTACTGGTACCTTTCATCCCCTATACGAAAAATAGTACCAACAAATCCCAATAACTCAAATTCCGATCTCGAGCTAAACGTGATATTATTGATAACAAATACTACTAATAATCATGCACTCAAATTACTTGATTCATTGGATGAGTTAAGCGATAATGAAGAAGTTCAACCCGTACCTAGAAGATATTTACATAGAGATCGTGAAGATCGCGCAAAAACTTTATGGAATGATTATTTCGCCGACAATTGTACGTTTCCGGGAGATTATTTCCGAAAACGTTATATAAACACCTTCATATTTCATTAAATCCAAACAATCGATATGAAGCAGGAGCTTCACACATTTCCGATGACGAAGATGAAGAAAATCAAGATCATGACGAAGAGTATTTTTTTATTTTAACGTAATTTTTAATTTTAATTATTGTAATGTTTTTAATTTTTAATAAAAGTTTAGTTTTATTTAAATAAATATTGTTTAATATAAATAATTATTTTGATTTTCGCAAAACAATGAAAATAAATAAAAAATTGGAAGGAAGGAGTGTCACTGTTGAGAGTGTTTAGTCCTGGGAAGGAAGTGCTGATATAGCGCTAGTCCTAGAGAACTAATGTGTCACCATTGGAACCTCTCTAATTGTTTCCACTTTTATACTTTTTGCTAAATTGTACAAGTTTACTCCTTTAGTAATATTGTACAAGTAATAAAACTTCAAGTCTAATTGTTTTCGTTTTTATACTTTTTGTTAAATTGTACATGTTTACTCCTTTATCTAAATGATAAAGTTATGAATAATAACATTGTACAAGTAATAAAACATTTACTCCTTTATCTAAACGATAAAGTTATGAATAATAACATTGTACAAGTAATTTATCTAAACGATAAAGTTATGAATAATAACATTGTACAAGTAATAAAACATGAAGTATAATTGTTTTCACGTTTATCCGATTTACTAAATTGTACAAATAATCAAACATTCAATACTAATAAAACATGAAGCATAATTGTTTTCACCATTATCCCTTTTATTAAATTGTATAAGTAATAATGCATGAATTACACTTGTTTTGTATCAATCTAAAAAAACACTATTATGGGACATTACTAATTACTAAAAAAGATCTAAAACATAAAGCATAATTGTTTTCACTCTTATTTCTTTTACTAAATTGTAGAAGTACTCCCTCCGTCCCACTATAAGTGTCCACTTACTTTTTGCACACAGTTTTAGAAAATTCCACTAACTTTATTCTTCACCAATCAGAAGTTTTCTCTCTCCAAAATAACCTTTTCTAATTGGTTAAAAAATAAAGTGGACACTTCAAATGGGACATTCCAAAATAGTAAGGTGGACACTTTAGATGGGACGGAGAGAGTAATAAAGTATGAAGTACAATTGTTTTGTATCAATCCCAAAAAATTACTAGTATGGGGCATTACTAAAACAAGATCTACATGTATGCAATGTAAATATCCAACTTTCAATAAACACATGTAATGTAATATTTTGTATCGATAATTAACAAAACTGACGCGTAGCAAGGGCTCTCCACTAGTTCCCCCTTAATCTAAAAATTAAAGGAATTATGAATAGTGAAACATTGCATTTTTTTTTTTGAACGGCTGGTTAGCTGGTTAGACACACTCACACGTTAGGTAGAAACCCGGGATCGAACCTCACAACCATCGTCGGGAATTTCACCCGCACCCGGACTGCTTTGAACACGTGCAGCCTGAAATGTCCCGTTCTTATTGATTAAAAACGTTCCATATTAATTGATTTCGTTGCGAGGTTTTGACCTCTATATGAGACGTTTTTCAAAGACTGCATTCATTTTTAAAACAAACCATAACCTTTATTTCATAGATAAAGGTTTTAAAAAGCTTTACGTAGATTATCAAATAATGATAATCTAAAATATCCTGTTTACACACGACCATTACATAATGGTTTACAATACAAATATGTTACAACAAAATAAGTTTCTTGAATGCAGTTTTTACACAATATCATACAAGCATGGACTCCAAATCTCGTCCTTATTTAACTATGCGACAGCGGAAGCTCTTAATAATCACCTGAGAATAAACATGCTTAAAACGTCAACAAAAATGTTGGTGAGTTATAGGTTTAACCTATATATATCAAATCATAATAATAGACCACAAGATTTCATATTTCAATACACATCCCATACATAGAGATAAAAATCATTCATATGGTGAACACCTGGTAACCGACATTAACAAGATGCATATATAAGAATATCCCCATCATTCCGGGACACCCTTCGGATATGATATAAATTTCGAAGTACTAAAGCATCCGGTACTTTGGATGGGGCTTGTTGGGCCCGATAGATCTATCTTTAGGATTCGCGTCAATTAGGGTGTCTGTTCCCTAATTCTTAGATTACCAGACTTAATAAAAAGGGGCATATTCGATTTCGATAATTCAACCATAGAATGTAGTTTCACGTACTTGTGTCTATTTTGTAAATCATTTATAAAACCTGCATGTATTCTCATCCCAAAAATATTAGATTTTAAGAGTGGGACTATAACTCACTTTCACAGATTTTTACTTCGTCGAGAAGTAAGACTTGGCCACTGGTTGATTCACGAACCTATAACAATATATACATATATATCAAAGTATGTTCAAAATATATTTACAACACTTTTAATATATTTTGATGTTTTAAGTTTATTAAGTCAGCTGTCCTCGTTAGTAACCTACAACTAGTTGTCCACAGTTAGATGTACAGAAATAAATCGATAAATATTATCTTGAATCAATCCACGACCCAGTGTATACGTATCTCAGTATTGATCACAACTCAAACTATATATATTTTGGAATCAACCTCAACCCTGTATAGCTAACTCCAACATTCACATATAGAGTGTCTATGGTTGTTCCGAAATATATATAGATGTGTCGACATGATAGGTCGAAATATTGTATACGTGTCTATGGTATCTCAAGATTACATAATATACAATACAAGTTGATTAAGTTATGGTTGGAATAGATTTGTTACCAATTTTCACGTAGCTAAAATGAGAAAAATTATCCAATCTTGTTTTACCCATAACTTCTTCATTTTAAATCCGTTTTGAGTGAATCAAATTGCTATGGTTTCATATTGAACTCTATTTTATGAATCTAAACAGAAAAGTATAGGTTTATAGTCGGAAAAATAAGTTACAAGTCGTTTTTGTAAAGGTAGTCATTTCAGTCGAAAGAACGACGTCTAGATGACCATTTTAGAAAACATACTTCCACTTTGAGTTTAACCATAATTTTTGGATATAGTTTCATGTTCATAATAAAAATCATTTTCTCTGAATAACAACTTTTAAATCAAAGTTTATCATAGTTTTTAATTAACTAACCCAAAACAGCCCGCGGTGTTACTACGACGGCGTAAATCCGGTTTTACGGTGTTTTTCGGGTTTCCAGGTTTTAAATCATTAAGTTAGCATATCATATAGATATAGAACATGTGTTTAGTTGATTTTAAAAGTCAAGTTAGAAGGATTAACTTTTGTTTGCGAACAAGTTTAGAATTAACTAAACTATGTTCTAGTGATTACAAGTTTAAACCTTCGAATAAGATAGCTTTATATGTATGAATCGAATGATGTTATGAACATCATTACTACCTTAAGTTCCTTGGATAAACCTACTGGAAAAGAGAAAAATGGATCTAGCTTCAATGGATCCTTGGATGGCTCGAAGTTCTTGAAGCAGAATCATGACACGAAAACAAGTTCAAGTAAGATCATCACTTGAAATAAGATTGTTATAGTTATAGAAATTGAACCAAAGTTTGAATATGATTATTACCTTGTATTAGAATGATAACCTACTGTAAGAAACAAAGATTTCTTGAGGTTGGATGATCACCTTACAAGATTGGAAGTGAGCTAGCAAACTTGAAAGTATTCTTGATTTTATGAAACTAGAACTTTTGAAATTTATGAAGAACACTTAGAACTTGAAGATAGAACTTGAGAGAGATCAATTAGATGAAGAAAATTGAAGAATGAAAGTGTTTGTAGGTGTTTTTGGTCGTTGGTGTATGGATTAGATATAAAGGATATGTAATTTTGTTTTCATGTAAATAAGTCATGAATGATTACTCATATTTTTGTAATTTTATGAGATATTTCATGCTAGTTGCCAAATGATGGTTCCCACATGTGTTAGGTGACTCACATGGGCTGCTAAGAGCTGATCATTGGAGTGTATATACCAATAGTACATACATCTAAAAGCTGTGTATTGTACGAGTACGAATACGGGTGCATACGAGTAGAATTGTTGATGAAACTGAACGAGGATGTAATTGTAAGCATTTTTGTTAAGTAGAAGTATTTTGATAAGTGTATTGAAGTCTTTCAAAAGTGTATAAATACATATTAAAACACTACATGTATATACATTTTAACTGAGTCGTTAAGTCATCGTTAGTCGTTACATGTAAGTGTTGTTTTGAAACCTTTAGGTTAACGATCTTGTTAAATGTTGTTAACCCAATGTTTATAATATCAAATGAGATTTTAAATTATTATATTATCATGATATTATCATGTATGAATATCTCTTAATATGATATATATACATTAAATGTCTTTACAACGATAATCGTTACATATATGTCTCGTTTAAAAATCATTAAGTTAGTAGTCTTGTTTTTACATATGTAGTTCATTGTTAATATACTTAATGATATGTTTACTTATCATAGTATCATGTTAACTATATATATATCCATATATATTTCATCATATAGTTTTTACAAGTTTTAACGTTCGTGAATCACCGGTCAACTTGGGTGGTCAATTGTCTATATGAAACATATTTCAATTAATCAAGTCTTAACAAGTTTGATTGCTTAACATGTTGGAAACATTTAATCATGTAAATATCAATCTCAATTAATATATATAAACATGGAAAAGTTCGGGTCACTACAGTACCTACCCGTTAAATAAATTTCGTCCCGAAATTTTAAGCTGTTGAAGGTGTTGACGAATCTTCTGGAAATAGATGCGGGTATTTCTTCTTCATCTGATCTTCTCGCTCCCAGGTGAACTCGGGTCCTCTACGAGCATTCCATCGAACCTTAACAATTGGTATCTTGTTTTGCTTAAGTCTTTTAACCTCACGATCCATTATTTCGACGGGTTCTTCGATGAATTGAAGTTTTTCGTTGATTTGGATTTCATCTAACGGAATAGTGAGATCTTCTTTAGCAAAACATTTCTTCAAATTCGAGACGTGGAAAGTGTTATGTACAGCCGCGAGTTGTTGAGGTAACTCAAGTCGGTAAGCTACTGGTCCGACACGATCAATAATCTTGAATGGTCCAATATACCTTGGATTTAATTTCCCTCGTTTACCAAATCGAACAACGCCTTTCCAAGGTGCAACTTTAAGCATGACCATCTCTCCAATTTCAAATTCTATATCTTTTCTTTTAATGTCAGCGTAGCTCTTTTGTCGACTTTGGGCGGTTTTCAACCGTTGTTGAATTTGGATGATCTTCTCGGTAGTTTCTTGTATAATCTCCGGACCCGTAATCTGTCTATCCCCCACTTCACTCCAACAAATCGGAGACCTGCACTTTCTACCATAAAGTGCTTCAAACGGCGCCATCTCAATGCTTGAATGGTAGCTGTTGTTGTAGGAAAATTCTGCTAACGGTAGATGTCGATCCCAACTGTTTCCGAAATCAATAACACATGCTCGTAGCATGTCTTCAAGCGTTTGTATCGTCCTTTCGCTCTGCCCATCAGTTTGTGGATGATAGGCAGTACTCATGTCTAGACGAGTTCCTAATGCTTGCTGTAATGTCTGCCAGAATCTTGAAATAAGTCTGCCATCCCTATCAGAGATAATAGAGATTGGTATTCCATGTCTGGATATGACTTCCTTCAAATACAGTCGTGCTAACTTCTCCATCTTGTCATCTTCTCTTATTGGCAGGAAGTGTGCTGATTTGGTGAGACGATCAACTATTACCTAAATAGTATCAAAACCACTTGCAGTCCTTGGCAATTTAGTGATGAAATCCATGGTTATGTTTTCCCATTTCCATTCTGGGATTTCGGGTTGTTGAAGTAGACCTGATGGTTTCTGATGCTCAGCTTTGACCTTAGAACACGTCAAACATTCTCCTACGTATTTAGCAACATCGGCTTTCATACCCGGCCACCAAAAATATTTCCTGAGATCCTTGTACATCTTCCCCGTTCCAGGATGTATTGAGTATCTGGTTTTATGAGCTTCTCTAAGTACCATTTCTCTCATATCTCCAAATTTTGGTACCCAAATCCTTTCAGCCCTATACCGGGTTCCGTCTTCCCGAATATTAAGATGCTTCTCCGATCCTTTGGGTATTTCATCCTTTAAATTTCCCTCTTTTAAAACTCCTTGTTGCGCCTCCTTTATTTGAGTAGTAAGGTTATTATGAATCATTATATTCATAGATTTTACTCGAATGGGTTCTCTGTCCTTCCTGCTCAAGGCATCGGCTACCACATTTGCCTTCCCCGGGTGGTAACGAATCTCAAAGTCGTAATCATTCAATAATTCGGTCCACCTACGCTGCCTCATATTCAGTTGTTTCTGGTTAAATATGTGTTGAAGACTTTTGTGGTCGGTATATATAATACTTTTGACCCCATATAAGTAGTGCCTCCAAGTCTTTAATGCAAAAACAACCGCGCCTAATTCCAAATCATGCGTCGTATAATTTTGTTCGTGAATCTTCAATTGTCTAGACGCATAAGCAATCACCTTCGTTCGTTGCATTAATACACAACCGAGACCTTGCTTTGATGCATCACAATAAATCACAAAATCATCATTCCCTTCAGGCAATGACAATATAGGTGCCGTAGTTAGCTTTTTCTTCAATAACTGAAACGCTTTCTCTTGTTCATCATTCCATTCAAATTTCTTCCCTTTATGCGTTAATGCAGTCAAGGGTTTTGCTATTCTGGAAAAGTCTTGGATGAACCTTCTGTAGTAACCAGCTAGTCCTAAAAACTGGCGTATGTGTTTCGGAGTTTTCGGGGTTTCCCACTTTTCAACAGTTTCTATCTTTGCCGGATCCACCTTAATACCTTCTTTGTTCACTATGTGACCGAGGAATTGAACTTCTTCCAACCAAAATGCACACTTTGAAAACTTAGCGTACAATTCTTCCTTCCTCAATACTTCTAACACCTTTCTCAAATGTTCACCGTGTTCTTGGTCATTCTTTGAGTAAATAAGTATGTCATCAATGAAAACAATGACAAACTTATCAAGGTATGGTCCACACACTCGGTTCATAAGGTCCATGAACACAGCTGGTGCATTAGTTAAACCAAACGGCATGACCATAAACTCGTAATGACCGTAACGTGTTCTGAAAGCAGTCTTTGGAATATCATCTTCTTTCACCCGCATTTGATGATACCCGGAACGTAAGTCAATCTTTGAATAAACAGACGAGCCTTGTAGTTGATCAAATAAGTCATCGATTCTCGGTAGTGGGTAGCGGTTCTTGATGGTAAGTTTGTTCAACTCTCGGTAGTCGATACACAACCTGAATGTACCATCTTTCTTCTTGACAAACAAAACAGGAGCTCCCCATGGTGATGTGCTTGGTCGAATGAAACCACGCTCTAAAAGTTCTTGTAATTGGCTTTGCAGTTCTTTCATCTCGCTGGGTGCGAGTCTGTAAGGAGCACGAGCTATTGGTGCAGCTCCTGGTACAAGATCTATTTGAAATTCAACGGATCGATGTGGGGGTAATCCCGGTAATTCTTTCGGAAATACATCGGGAAATTCTTTTGCAATGGGAACATCATTGATGCTCTTTTCTTCAGTTTGTACTTTCTCGACGTGTGCTAGAACAGCATAGCAACCTTTTCTTATTAGTTTTTGTGCCTTCAAATTACTAATAAGATGTAGCTTCGTGTTGCCCTTTTCTCCGTACACCATTACGGGTTTTCCTTTTTCTCGTATAATGCGAATTGCATTTTTGTAACAAACGATCTCCGCTTTCACTTCTTTCAACCAGTCCATACCGATTATCACATCAAAACTCCCTAACTCTACTGGTATCAAATCAATCTTAAATGTTTCGCTAACCAGTTTAATTTCTCGATTCCGACATATATTATCTGCTGAAATTAATTTACCATTTGCTAATTCAAGTAAAAATTTACTATCCAAAGGCGTCAATGGACAACTTAATTTAGCACAAAAATCTCTACTCATATAGCTTCTATCCGCACCCGAATCAAATAAAACGTAAGCAGATTTATTGTCAATAAGAAACGTACCCGTAACAAGCTCCGGGTCTTCCTGTGCCTCTGCCGCATTAATATTGAAAACTCTTCCACGGCCTTGTCCATTTGTGTTCTCCTGGTTCGGGCAATTTCTAATAATGTGGCCCGGTTTTCCACACTTATAACAAACTATATTGGCATAACTTGCTCCGACACTACTTGCTCCACCATTACTCGTTCCGACACCATTTGTTCCTTTCGTTCTATTAACCCATGGTCCGTAGACCTCACACTTCGCCGCGCTATGACCATTTCTTTTACACTTGTTGCAAAATTTGGTGCAGAACCCTGAGTGATACTTTTCACACATTTGGCATAGCTGCTTCTGATTGTTGTTGTTGTTGCGGTTATTATTGTTGTTGGGATGATTGTTGTAGTTGCTGTTGCTGTTGTTGTTGTTGTTGTTATTGTTGGGCCGTTTGTTGTAGTTGCGATTGATGTTGCGATTGTTGGGATAATTATTGCGATTATTGTTGTAATTGCTGTTGTTGTTGTATTGGTGATTCTTATCACCGTTTTCCTCCCACTTTCTTTTGACTTGCTTTACATTGGCCTCTTCAGCAGTCTGTTCTTTAATTCTTTCTTCAATCTGGTTCACTAGTTTGTGAGCCATTCTACATGTCTGTTGTATAGAGGCGGGCTCGTGTGAACTTATATCTTCTTGGATTCTTTCCGGTAATCCTTTCACAAATGCGTCGATCTTCTCTTCCTCATCTTCGAATGCTCCCGGACACAATAGGCACAATTCTGTGAATCGTCTTTCGTACGTGGTAATATCAAATCCTTGGGTTCGTAACCCTCTAAGTTCTGTCTTGAGCTTATTGACCTCGGTTCTGGGACGGTACTTCTCGTTCATCAAGTGCTTGAATGCTGACCACGGTAGTGCGTACGCATCGTCTTGTCCCACTTGCTCTAGATAGGTATTCCACCATGTTAACGCAGAACCTGTGAAGGTATGCGTAGCGTACTTCACTTTGTCCTCTTCAGTACACTTACTTATGGCAAACACCGATTCGACCTTCTCGGTCCACCGTTTCAATCCGATCGGTCCTTCGGTTCCATCAAATTCCAAAGGTTTGCAGGCAGTGAATTCTTTGTAGGTGCATCCTACACGATTTCCTGTACTGCTAGATCCAAGGTTATTGTTGGTATGTAGCGCAGCCTGTACTGCGGCTATGTTTGAAGCTAGAAAAGTACGGAATTCCTCTTCATTCATATTCACGGTGTGTCGAGTAGTCGGTGCCATTTCCTTCAAAATAGTCAAATGGAACAAGTTAATCATACAGAATATTAAGAGTAGTTAATAGTATTTCGTAGCATAATATGAACTCATTTATAAAAGCTTTTTCTTCATATTAGCGTTTTATAAGTTTAAATTCGGGTAGTACCTACCCGTTAAGTTCATACTTAGTAGCTAATATACAATTCAACTACTACAATTCTATATGAAAAACTGATTATAATAATATTTCGCGTTCAAACTTTTATACAATATTTTACAAACTTACAATACCGCTTATTTTACATAAAGCATGAAATATAGCACACAATAACTTTGATACAAGATAGTTGTGAAGATAATTCTAGCTAGTACACAAGTCGTTCAGCAAAGGCAATAAAGACACGTAATTCATACGTCCAGAAACAAGTCATGCATTCTGGTTTTACTAGGACTACTTCCCATCCTTGGTCTTGTGCAACATAACCGTTATGGCCGTTGATAAGACAGCGTGTTGTAACGTCGTCAAAGGGACGAGGGTTACGTAATGTCCAACAGTCCCGTAATAATCTAAAAACCTCATTTCTTACCCCAATTACCGACTCCGTCACTTGTGGAAACGTTTTGTTTAATAGTTGTAGCCCGATGTTCTTGTTCTCACTTTGGTGAGAAGCGAACATTACTAATCCGTAAGCATAACATGCTTCTTTATGTTGCATGCTAGCCGCTTTTTCTAAATCACGAAGTCCAATATTCGGATATATTGAGTCAAAATAATTTCTTAACCCGTTGCGTAAAATAGCATTTGGGTTCCCCGCAATATATGCGTCAAAGTAAACACATCGTAACTTATGGGTTTCCCAATGTGATATCCCCCATCTTTCAAACGAAAGTCTCTTATAAACCAAGACATTCTTGGAACGTTCTTCGAATGTCTTACAAACTGATCTCGCCTTAAATAGTTGTGCCGAGGAATTCTGGCCGACTCTAGACAAGATTTCATCAATCATGTCTCCTGGCAGGTCTCTTAAAATATTGGGTTGTCTATCCATTTTGTGTTTTTAAACTGTAAAATAGACAAGAGTTAGATTCATAAAAAAATACTTATTAATACAAGCAATTTTTACATATATCATAAAGCATAAGAACACTATATTACATATATTACACCACACGAATACAACTATCTTATTCCGACTCGCTCGTTTCTTCTTCTTCGGTTTTGGTTCGTTTTGCCAAGTTTCTAGGGATATATGATGTTCCCCTAATACGAGCCGTCGTTGTCCACATTGGTTTAGAAAAACCTGGTGGTTTAGAGGTTCCCTGGTCATTGTTACAACTTAAGAACTTCGGGGGTTGACGATACATATAAAGTTTATCGGGGTTGGAATTAGATTTCTCTATTTTTATGCCCTTTCCCTTATTATTTTCTTTTGCCTTTTTAAATTCAGTTGGGGTAATTTCTATAACATCATTGGAATTCTCGTCGGAATCCGATTCATCGGAGAATTGGTAATCCTCCCAATATTTTGCTTCCTTGGCGGAAACACCATTGACCATAATTAACCTTGGTCGGTTGGTTGAGGATTCTCTTTTACTTAACCATTTTATTATTTCCCCCACCGGTTCCGATTCTTCTTCCGGTTCCGATTCTTCGTCCGGTTCCGATTCTTCTTCCGGTTCCGACTCTTCTTCCGGTTCCTCTTCGGGAACTTGTGAATCAGTCCATGAATCATTCCAATTTACATTTGACTCTTCATTATTATTAGGTGAGTCAATGGGACTTGTTCTAGAGGTAGACATCTATCACATAATATCAAACACGTTAAGAGATTAATATATCACATAATATTCATATGTTAAAAATATATAGTTTCCAACAAAAATGTTAAGCAATCATTTTTAAAGAAAACACGGTCGAAGTCCAGAATCACTAATGCATCCTAACAAACTCGATAAGACACACTAATGCAAATTTTCTGGTTCTCTAAGACCAACGCTCTGATACCAACTGAAATGTCCCGTTCTTATTGATTAAAAACGTTCCATATTAATTGATTTCGTTGCGAGGTTTTGACCTCTATATGAGACGTTTTTCAAAGACTGCATTCATTTTTAAAACAAACCATAACCTTTATTTCATAGATAAAGGTTTTAAAAAGCTTTACGTAGATTATCAAATAATGATAATCTAAAATATCCTGTTTACACACGACCATTACATAATGGTTTACAATACAAATATGTTACAACAAAATAAGTTTCTTGAATGCAGTTTTTACACAATATCATACAAGCATGGACTCCAAATCTCGTCCTTATTTAACTATGCGACAGCGGAAGCTCTTAATAATCACCTGAGAATAAACATGCTTAAAACGTCAACAAAAATGTTGGTGAGTTATAGGTTTAACCTATATATATCAAATCATAATAATAGACCACAAGATTTCATATTTCAATACACATCCCATACATAGAGATAAAAATCATTCATATGGTGAACACCTGGTAACCGACATTAACAAGATGCATATATAAGAATATCTCCATCATTCCGGGACACCCTTCGGATATGATATAAATTTCGAAGTACTAAAGCATCCGGTACTTTGGATGGGGCTTGTTGGGCCCGATAGATCTATCTTTAGGATTCGCGTCAATTAGGGTGTCTGTTCCCTAATTCTTAGATTACCAGACTTAATAAAAAGGGGCATATTCGATTTCGATAATTCAACCATAGAATGTAGTTTCACGTACTTGTGTCTATTTTGTAAATCATTTATAAAACCTGCATGTATTCTCATCCCAAAAATATTAGATTTTAAGAGTGGGACTATAACTCACTTTCACAGATTTTTACTTCGTCGGGAAGTAAGACTTGGCCACTGGTTGATTCACGAACCTATAACAATATATACATATATATCAAAGTATGTTCAAAATATATTTACAACACTTTTAATATATTTTGATGTTTTAAGTTTATTAAGCCAGCTGTCCTCGTTAGTAACCTACAACTAGTTGTCCACAGTTAGATGTACAGAAATAAATCGATAAATATTATCTTGAATCAATCCACGACCCAGTGTATACGTATCTCAGTATTGATCACAACTCAAACTATATATATTTTGGAATCAACCTCGGTACCCAACTTCGGTATCAATTTCCTTAATCCACCCAACTTCGGTACCCAAATACGATTTGCAAAATATCGAATTCCATCTTCCCGCATAACGAGTTGCTTCGCATACTTCTTCATTATTTCATTTCCTATATTTTCTTTAGTAAGTGCTTCTCGTTGAACTTCTTTGATTTGTGAGTTGAGATTCATGCGAATTTTTATGTTCATCGCTCGTACTCGAATTGGTTCTCGTTCCTTTCTGCTTAGTGCGTCAGCCACCACATTCGCTTTCCCGGGATGATAACGAATTTCACAATCATAGTCGTTTATTAACTCGACCCACCTACGTTGCCTCATGTTCAGCTGTTTTTGATCGAAAATATGTTGAAGGCTTTTATGATCAGTAAACACAGTGCATTTAACCCCATACAAGTAGTGTCTCCATATCTTCAATGCAAACACGACTGCTCCCAGTTCTAGATCATGCGTCGTATAATTCCGATCGTGAATCTTTAATTGTCGGGATGCATATGCAATAACTTTCTTCCGTTGCATAAGAACGCAACCAAAACCTTGTCGCGAAGCGTCACAATATATTTCAAAATCATCGTTCCCTTCAGGTAACGATAAAATAGGCGCCGTAGTTAGCTTCTTCTTCAATAATTGAAATGCGTTCTCCTGCTCCGAGGTCCATTCGTATTTCTTCCCTTTTTGCGTTAACGCTGTCAACGGTTTAGCTATTCGGGAAAAATCTTGAATAAACCTTCTATAATAACCGGCTAAACCCAAAAATTGGCGTATCTGCGTTGGTGTCTTAGGAGTCTCCCATTTTTCAATGGCTTCAATTTTTGCTGGATCAACCTGAATTCCTTTGCTACTAACAACGTGGCCAAGAAATTGTACTTCTTTCAACCAGAAAGCACACTTAGAAAATTTAGCATAAAGTTGTTCTTTTCTCAACAACTCCAGTATCAACCTTAAATGCTCTTCATGCTCTTGCTCACTCTTGGAATAGATAAGAATATCATCAATGAAAACGATAACAAACTTATCTAAATACGGACTACAAACTCGATTCATGAGGTCCATGAATACAGCTGGCGCATTCGTCAATCCAAACGGCATAACCAAAAATTCGTAATGACCATAACGTGTCCGAAAAGCAGTTTTCGGAATGTCCTCTTCTTTAACGCGTAGTTGATGATAGCCCGATCTTAAGTCGATTTTCGAATAAACACATGATCCTTGCAATTGATCAAATAAGTCATCAATTCTCGGTAGTGGATACCGATTCTTGATAGTTAACTTATTTAATTCACGATAATCTATACACATTCGGAAAGATCCGTCTTTCTTCTTGACAAACAAAATTGGAGCTCCCCACGGTGATGTACTTGGTCGTATGAATCCACGGTCCAATAATTCTTTTAACTGACTTTGAAATTCTTTTAATTCGGACGGTGCAAGTCTATATGGCGCACGAGCCACTGGTGCAGCTCCTGGTACTAAATCTATTTGAAATTCTACCGATCTAAATGGAGGTAATCCCGGCAATTCTTCCGGAAAAACTTCAGGAAAATCTCTTGCCACAGGCACGTCGTTGATGCACTTTTCTTTCTTTTCGATTTTATTAACATGTGCTAAAATAGCGTAACATCCCTTTTCTAAACACTTCTTGGCTTTCAAACAGCTAATGAGTTTTAGCTTTGAATTACCCTTCTCTCCATAAATCATCACCGGTATTTTATCCTTACCAGGAATACGAATTGCCTTCTTAGCACAAACAACTTCCGCTCCTATTTTGGACATCCAGTCCATGCCGACTATTACATCAAAACCTCCCAATTCTACGGGTATTAAGTCGATTTTAAACGTTTCTCCGGCTAAATTTATTTCACAATCACAACAAATTTTATCGGCTTCAATTAGTTTACCATTAGCTAACTCAATCAAGTACTTAGCATCTAAAGGTAATGATGAACAATTCAATTTAGTGTAAAAATTTATACACACGTAGCTTCTATCGGCGCCAGTATCAAATAAAATAGATGCTGATAAGTTATTAATGGTAAACGTACCCGTAACAAGCTCCGGGTCTTCTCGTGCCTCTCTAGCATTAATAACAAACGCTCTTCCACGTGCAGGTCCGCCATTCTGATTCGGGCACTGACTCTTATAGTGACCTTGTTTTCCACAACCAAAACAAGTAATGGTAGCCAAAGCAGTTCTATTTGCGTTGGTGGCAGGAGTCTTGTTGCCATTTGTAACGAGAGCCTTACAATCTTCCGCAAGATGACCTTGTCGATTACACTTGGTGCATAACACACTACAGTAACCAAAGTGATGTTTGTGGCAACGGTTGCATAAAGGACTTTGTCCTTTATAACCAAAACCTGAACCACTACTCGCACCTTTTGTGGTTTCTTGTTTCTTATAAGGTTGTTGTTGGTTACCTCGATCATAACTTCCATTCCACTTTTTCTTGTTTCCCAATACCTTTACCTCAGTATTGAATGCTTTCTTGTCCAAAATGACCTGATCCATTAGCTCGTTCGCCATGGTTATAGCTTCATGAATTGTCTTAGGTTTCGATGCTGTAACATTTGCCTTGACCTTTTTGGGCAAACCAGCTTTGTACATTTCAATCTTCCGTTCTTCGGTTGGAACCAATTCAGGACATAGCAAAACTAATTCCATGAATCGCTGGTTGTAGTTGGTGATTTCAGTACCAACCACCTTCAAACTTCGTAACTCATCTTCTAACTTAATAACCTCATTCCTTGGACAATACTCGGTGATTATCATTGCTTTGAATTCTTCCCATGGAGTATCATAAGCTACATCTCCTCCTACCGCCTTCACATAATTCTTCCACCATGTGAGTGCACTATCTTGTAAAGTGCACGATGCAAACTTGGTCATGTCTTTTTCATCACAACCACTGATTTTAAACACCGTCTCCATCTTTTCTATCCATCGGGTTAAACCGATCGGTCCTTCCGTTCCACTGAATGATGAGGGCTTGCAAGCTTGAAACGTCTTGTAGGAGCATCCTACACGAGGATTTGGGTTAACTGCAGCAGCTCTTGCAGCCTCAACCCATAACATTCTGTCGTTCACTCGCTGGTTGATGAGTTCCTCGAGTTCTTGTTCCGTCATTCGATTCAATCGCGCCATTTCCTAATGAAAGAAAATAATTATTCACATGGAATATTATAGATGTAGTGTGTATTTATAGTACATTTATAGCTTGTTAATAATATGAACCAGGTATTATTATAAAAGCCTTTTCTTCTTATTAGCATTTTATAATTATATCTTGGGTAGTACTTACCCGTTAATGTTCATACTTAATAGCTTAGTACAGAATCAATTACTACAATCTAAATAATACTTAACCATGGAAAATTATTGCATTTCATACTTCAATATTTTACATATGCTTATCTTACATTGAACATTAAGCAAACCACACTATTAATATTATACAAAACATTATTCGGTTCCATGGTTTGACACAGCAGCGCATCGTTTGATCTATTTTCTAGGACGTTTAGACACAAAGATTTGCTTAACGCTTATCCTAACTGTCTGCCTATATTTTGGCTGTGGGACTGAAGAACTGGATGCCGGGACAGAACGAATAGGAATAGCGGGGATAGGGGTGGTAGTGTTGAGTGGAATTGGTGCCACATCATTCTCATTAAACTCGGGATTTGGATTTTCTAATTCATTAGCCTTTCGTTTCTTTCCTAGTTCGAACTCGTCTTTTGTAATTTCCTGTATTTCTTCCTCGGGTTCACTTTCCTCCTCGGGTTCACTTTCCTCCTCGGGTTCACTTTCCTCCTCGGGTTCACTTTCCGGGTTCTTTATAGTTGGTTCATCCGGAATTTGTGAGTCTTCCCCAAGGATATCATTTTCGTCATCGGACAGGTTAATGACTGGAACGCCATCTGAAGATTCTGATTCGGAGTCGTTGATTGTGATAACAATTTTTGAGCTCGACATCTATCACACAACAACTAACCCATTAGTACTTATATAATATTTACATATAAATTTTAACCAACAGTGATAAGCAATGGTTTTTTTTTTTAAATCAGACCCGGTCAAAGTCCAGACTTTACTAATGTATCCTAACGACTTATCAGTTAGACACACTAATGCAAACCTGGTTCGCTAAGACCACCGCTCTGATACCACATGTCATAACCCGTCCTTAACCATAAGAACGTGTTAGATAACGTATGATTTCATTGCGAGGTATTGACCTCTATATGCGACATTTTTAAAAAGGAAAACTGCATATATTATACATTACAAACCAAACCATTATTTTTGATACAAGCTTTAGACAATAAAAAGATGATTATCGTTTAACGATAATCTTCGACTTACAAACTTTACAAATGATGATAACAACACGATTTCTAGCATATTTTACAACACACGTCCTCGGATATGCAGTTTTATTTTTGACACAAATATGAGTACGCATGATCCTGCTTAGATTCAACATAATGCAGCGGAAGCTTTAATTATCACCTGAGAATAAACATGTTTAAAAACGTCAACATAAAGTTGGTGAGATATAGGTTTAGTGCGCAGCAATATATATATATAGACCACAAGATTTCGTATATAAACATTTCAATAAAAATATTCTAAGTGGTTGAGCACTTGGTAACCATACTTAACATTTTCACGTCGCATACTCCCTTTAATATGAAATCTTACTACACCGTACCAAGTGTAGTCACAAAACGAAGTACTGTGCAACCGTTGAATACTGGTCGTCCAGTCCGGTTGGGGTTGTCAGGCCCGATAGATCTATCAACAGGATTCGCGTTTACAATACCGCTGTAAATATTAGTTACCAAGCTACAGGGAAGTATGCCAGTGGTACAACTCAACGTAGAATATATTTTTCAGTTACTTGTGTCTATAGCGTAAAACATAAAATACATGTATTCTCATCCCGAAATATTTAGAGTTTAAAAGTGGGACTATATACTCACTCTTGTCTTGATGATATATATATTTTGACTCGGTCTTCCGGTTGATATCACGAACCTATCCATATATAATATATCAATATGTTTTCATTTTAAAACAAACGTTATATATATATACTTGTTATACTTTTAATATTTTGAATATTTCCTTAGTCCGTAGTTAGCATTCCGATGTTAGTAATTCAATTTTTAATGGTTCATTTTTAGATGTTTAATATACCCGCAATAAACAAAACCCCCAATGAAATAAATAAAACCCCATCGTATATGTATTGGTCGAGATTAATCTTGACCCATGGTACCGGTGTTGTCAAATGACGTGTTGCGTACATAAAGTACCGGTGTTGTCAAATGACGTGTTGCGTACAAACACGGGATCTTATGATTAATCTTCTCGTATTGTTTACGGGTGATCCTGAACCATATAAAATTGAATTATAAGTACATATATATAAAATATCATGTTATCTTAGAAATATGTGATTTATATCATTTTTTTCCAATTGATCCCGTAGTTGAAATGATCTAGGATAACCAATTTTGTTTCGGTCATAGTTTCTTCGTTACAAATCCGTTTTCGTTGATTCAAATTGCCATCTTCTTGGATCGAGTTCTTCTTTAAGACTATGAACTGTAAATACCTTGGTTTGTATTCAAAATCATACGGCATAAGTGAAACATTAGTGAAACATATGAAGTTAAACATTTTTGTTACAACAAAATCATTTAATGACCATTTTTCTAAAAATACTTATACTTTGAAAAACCAAGTTTTACCTTGTTAAATTAGTATATACATAAGTTATATTACAGGTCTTGAAGTATTTTAAAAGTTAAGTTAGAAGGATCTATTTAGTTTGCAAACAAGTTTGAAAACATTCAAACTATGTTCTTGTTGTTAAACTTTTGTACCACAAAATAAGATAGCTATATATATATGAATCGAATAAGGTTATGAACATAGATTCTACCTCAAGTTCCTTGGATAAGTTTGCTGTAAAAGAGAAGTAAGAAGCTAGAATCAAAAGGGTGATAGAAGTGGATGAAAGATTGGTAGTAAGTTGGTGTTCTTGGAGGGTTTTCTTGAAGTGTTTTTGTATGGTTTTCTTATGGTGTTTTAGTATGGTTTTTGAAGCTAGATCTTTATGGAACTTTGCTGGATTGTTATGGAGTTTAGAGAGTAAGAAAGAGTGTGTGTTTTTAGTTAAGAGATTGAAGTAAAAATGAATCAAAAATGATGATACATATATACTCCTAAAAATGTGATCTTTAAGGATAACATGACAAAATTCTAGTTTGTATTTTGTTAATTAGTCAAGTAATCATCCAAAAGTAATTACCTAGCTCTAAGGGCATGAATAATGGCTGGTTAGGTGGTGATTTTGATGTGTATTTACTATTAGTAAATACGTATAGGAGCTAGGTATGATACGAGTACAAATACTCTAAATATACGTATAGAAATTTTGTGAAAAATGGAATGAGGATTCAAATATAGCTATCTTTTGGGAATACACTTATATGATTTTATGTATTTAAGTTCTTAAAAGTGATTAAATACATTACTTATACAATATATGTATAAACATTATAGTCTTAAGTATTTAAGTCAAATAACGTTACGTATTGTTATCGTTTTGAAAACTTAAGTTAGTAGTTTCAAAATACACATATAACTTGTTGTTATTAATACAAAATGAGATATTAAAACATTCATTAATCATGTTAAATATGTATATATACATATATATACACAAACGTATAATTATCATATATTGTATAGTTCGTGATATCATTGGTCAAACTAGACGGTCAAACGTTGTGTAAAATTCTTTTCGGAAATATAAATCTCGACAATTTGGATTGCTTATCATGTTGGCAAGGTTTAATTTATGTAAATATTAATCTTATAAGTATAGTATGATCGAAAAAGTGCGGGTCGTTACATTACCTCCCCGTTAAATAAATTTCGTCCCGAAATTTTAAAATTGTACCTATTTTGCGTCATCGAGAAACAAATGCGGATACTTTCGTTTCATCTGATCCTCTCGTTCCCAAGTAAACTCGGGACCTCTTCTAGCATTCCAACGAACCTTAACAATCGGTATATTACTCTGTTTGAGCTGTTTAACTTCACGGTCCATGATTTCGATTGGTTCTTCGACGAATTGTAGTTTCTCGTCGACATGAATTTCTTCAAGAGGAATGGTGAGGTCTTCCTTTGCAAGACACTTCTTCAGGTTTGAGACGTGAAAGGTATTATGTACTCCAGCGAGTTGTTGCGGTAACTCGAGTCGATAAGCTACCGGTCCAATGCGTTCGATGATCTTGAACGGGCCTACGTACCTTGGGTTCAGTTTACCCCTTTTGCCGAAACGTATTACACCTTTCCAAGGTGACACCTTTAGCATAACCATGTCCCCGACCTGAAACTCTAATGGTTTCCTTCGAACATCGGCGTAGCTCTTTTGGCGACTACGGGCTGTTTTCAATCTCTCCTTGATTTGCACTATCTTCTCAGTCGTTTCATGTATGATCTCGGGACCAGTTAAATGTCGATCTCCTACTTCATTCCAACAGATAGGAGATCTACACTTCCTTCCGTACAATGCTTCGAATGGCGCAGCTCCAATGCTCGCATGATAACTATTATTATACGAGAATTCTGCTAACGGTAGGTATTTATCCCATCCGTTTCCAAAATCGATCACACATGCCCTGAGCATGTCTTCGAGAGTCTGAATCGTTCTTTCACTCTGTCCATCGGTTTGTGGATGATATGCGGTACTCATATCCAACCGAGTTCCTAGTGCCTCCTGTAGTGATTGCCAAAACTTTGAGGTAAATCTACTATCACGATCGGATATAATGGAAATAGGTATTCCATGCCTTGAAACAACTTCCTTTATATACAATCGTAATAGTTTCTCCATTCTATCTGTTTCCTTTATAGGCAAGAAATGTGCAGACTTGGTGAGACGATCAACAATCACCCAAATGGTGTCGTATCCCCAGGCAGTCTTTGGTAACTTCGTGATGAAATCCATGGTAATACCATCCCATTTCCATTCTGGGATTTCTGGTTGTTGAAGTAACCCTGACGGCTTTTGATGTTCTGCTTTGACTTTGGAACAAGTTAAACATTCCCCAACATATGTTGCAACGTCTGTCTTCAAATTAGGCCACCAATAATGCGTCTTAAGATCTTGGTACATCTTTCCAACTCCAGGATGTATCGAATATCTTGTCTTATGTGCCTCGTTCAATATCAATTTCCTTAATCCACCCAACTTCGGTACCCAAATACGATTTGCAAAATATCGAATTCCATCTTCCCGCATAACGAGTTGCTTCGCATACTTCTTCATTATTTCATTTCCTATATTTTCTTTAGTAAGTGCTTCTCGTTGAACTTCTTTGATTTGTGAGTTGAGATTCATGCGAATTTTTATGTTCATCGCTCGTACTCGAATTGGTTCTCGTTCCTTTCTGCTTAGTGCGTCAGCCACCACATTCGCTTTCCCGGGATGATAACGAATTTCACAATCATAGTCGTTTATTAACTCGACCCACCTACGTTGCCTCATGTTCAGCTGTTTTTGATCGAAAATATGTTGAAGGCTTTTATGATCAGTAAACACAGTGCATTTAACCCCATACAAGTAGTGTCTCCATATCTTCAATGCAAACACGACTGCTCCCAGTTCTAGATCATGCGTCGTATAATTCCGCTCGTGAATCTTTAATTGTCGGGATGCATATGCAATAACTTTCTTCCGTTGCATAAGAACGCAACCAAAACCTTGTCGCGAAGCGTCACAATATATTTCAAAATCATCGTTCCCTTCAGGTAACGATAAAATAGGCGCCGTAGTTAGCTTCTTCTTCAATAATTGAAATGCGTTCTCCTGCTCCGAGGTCCATTCGTATTTCTTCCCTTTTTGCGTTAACGCTGTCAACGGTTTAGCTATTCGGGAAAAATCTTGAATAAACCTTCTATAATAACCGGCTAAACCCAAAAATTGGCGTATCTGCGTTGGTGTCTTAGGAGTCTCCCATTTTTCAATGGCTTCAATTTTTGCTGGATCAACCTGAATTCCTTTGCTACTAACAACGTGGCCAAGAAATTGTACTTCTTTCAACCAGAAAGCACACTTAGAAAATTTAGCATAAAGTTGTTCTTTTCTCAACAACTCCAGTATCAACCTTAAATGCTCTTCATGCTCTTGCTCACTCTTGGAATAGATAAGAATATCATCAATGAAAACGATAACAAACTTATCTAAATACGGACTACAAACTCGATTCATGAGGTCCATGAATACAGCTGGCGCATTCGTCAATCCAAACGGCATAACCAAAAATTCGTAATGACCATAACGTGTCCGAAAAGCAGTTTTCGGAATGTCCTCTTCTTTAACGCGTAGTTGATGATAGCCCGATCTTAAGTCGATTTTCGAATAAACACATGATCCTTGCAATTGATCAAATAAGTCATCAATTCTCGGTAGTGGATACCGATTCTTGATAGTTAACTTATTTAATTCACGATAATCTATACACATTCGGAAAGATCCGTCTTTCTTCTTGACAAACAAAATTGGAGCTCCCCACGGTGATGTACTTGGTCGTATGAATCCACGGTCCAATAATTCTTTTAACTGACTTTGAAGTTCTTTTAATTCGGACGGTGCAAGTCTATATGGCGCACGAGCCACTGGTGCAGCTCCTGGTACTAAATCTATTTGAAATTCTACCGATCTAAATGGAGGTAATCCCGGCAATTCTTCCGGAAAAACTTCAGGAAAATCTCTTGCCACAGGCACGTCGTTGATGCACTTTTCTTTCTTTTCGATTTTATTAACATGTGCTAAAATAGCGTAACATCCCTTTTCTAAACACTTCTTGGCTTTCAAACAGCTAATGAGTTTTAGCTTTGAATTACCCTTCTCTCCATAAATCATCACCGGTATTTTATCCTTACCAGGAATACGAATTGCCTTCTTAGCACAAACAACTTCCGCTCCTATTTTGGACATCCAGTCCATGCCGACTATTACATCAAAACCTCCCAATTCTACGGGTATTAAGTCGATTTTAAACGTTTCTCCGGCTAAATTTATTTCACAATCACAACAAATTTTATCGGCTTCAATTAGTTTACCATTAGCTAACTCAATCAAGTACTTAGCATCTAAAGGTAATGATGAACAATTCAATTTAGTGTAAAAATTTATACACACGTAGCTTCTATCGGCGCCAGTATCAAATAAAATAGATGCTGATAAGTTATTAATGGTAAACGTACCCGTAACAAGCTCCGGGTCTTCTCGTGCCTCTCTAGCATTAATAACAAACGCTCTTCCACGTGCAGGTCCGCCATTCTGATTCGGGCACTGACTCTTATAGTGACCTTGTTTTCCACAACCAAAACAAGTAATGGTAGCCAAAGCAGTTCTATTTGCGTTGGTGGCAGGAGTCTTGTTGCCATTTGTAACGAGAGCCTTACAATCTTCCGCAAGATGACCTTGTCGATTACACTTGGTGCATAACACACTACAGTAACCAAAGTGATGTTTGTGGCAACGGTTGCATAAAGGACTTTGTCCTTTATAACCAAAACCTGAACCACTACTCGCACCTTTTGTGGTTTCTTGTTTCTTATAAGGTTGTTGTTGGTTACCTCGATCATAACTTCCATTCCACTTTTTCTTGTTTCCCAATACCTTTACCTCAGTATTGAATGCTTTCTTGTCCAAAATGACCTGATCCATTAGCTCGTTCGCCATGGTTATAGCTTCATGAATTGTCTTAGGTTTCGATGCTGTAACATTTGCCTTGACCTTTTTGGGCAAACCAGCTTTGTACATTTCAATCTTCCGTTCTTCGGTTGGAACCAATTCAGGACATAGCAAAACTAATTCCATGAATCGCTGGTTGTAGTTGGTGATTTCAGTACCAACCACCTTCAAACTTCGTAACTCATCTTCTAACTTAATAACCTCATTCCTTGGACAATACTCGGTGATTATCATTGCTTTGAATTCTTCCCATGGAGTATCATAAGCTACATCTCCTCCTACCGCCTTCACATAATTCTTCCACCATGTGAGTGCACTATCTTGTAAAGTGCACGATGCAAACTTGGTCATGTCTTTTTCATCACAACCACTGATTTTAAACACCGTCTCCATCTTTTCTATCCATCGGGTTAAACCGATCGGTCCTTCCGTTCCACTGAATGATGAGGGCTTGCAAGCTTGAAACGTCTTGTAGGAGCATCCTACACGAGGATTTGGGTTAACTGCAGCAGCTCTTGCAGCCTCAACCCATAACATTCTGTCGTTCACTCGCTGGTTGATGAGTTCCTCGAGTTCTTGTTCCGTCATTCGATTCAATCGCGCCATTTCCTAATGAAAGAAAATAATTATTCACATGGAATATTATAGATGTAGTGTGTATTTATAGTACATTTATAGCTTGTTAATAATATGAACCAGGTATTATTATAAAAGCCTTTTCTTCTTATTAGCATTTTATAATTATATCTTGGGTAGTACTTACCCGTTAATGTTCATACTTAATAGCTTAGTACAGAATCAATTACTACAATCTAAATAATACTTAACCATGGAAAATTATTGCATTTCATACTTCAATATTTTACATATGCTTATCTTACATTGAACATTAAGCAAACCACACTATTAATATTATACAAAACATTATTCGGTTCCATGGTTTGACACAGCAGCGCATCGTTTGATCTATTTTCTAGGACGTTTAGACACAAAGATTTGCTTAACGCTTATCCTAACTGTCTGCCTATATTTTGGCTGTGGGACTGAAGAACTGGATGCCGGGACAGAACGAATAGGAATAGCGGGGATAGGGGTGGTAGTGTTGAGTGGAATTGGTGCCACATCATTCTCATTAAACTCGGGATTTGGATTTTCTAATTCATTAGCCTTTCGTTTCTTTCCTAGTTCGAACTCGTCTTTTGTAATTTCCTGTATTTCTTCCTCGGGTTCACTTTCCTCCTCGGGTTCACTTTCCTCCTCGGGTTCACTTTCCTCCTCGGGTTCACTTTCCGGGTTCTTTATAGTTGGTTCATCCGGAATTTGTGAGTCTTCCCCAAGGATATCATTTTCGTCATCGGACAGGTTAATGACTGGAACGCCATCTGAAGATTCTGATTCGGAGTCGTTGATTGTGATAACAATTTTTGAGCTCGACATCTATCACACAACAACTAACCCATTAGTACTTATATAATATTTACATATAAATTTTAACCAACAGTGATAAGCAATGGTTTTTTTTTTTAAATCAGACCCGGTCAAAGTCCAGACTTTACTAATGTATCCTAACGACTTATCAGTTAGACACACTAATGCAAACCTGGTTCGCTAAGACCACCGCTCTGATACCACATGTCATAACCCGTCCTTAACCATAAGAACGTGTTAGATAACGTATGATTTCATTGCGAGGTATTGACCTCTATATGCGACATTTTTAAAAAGGAAAACTGCATATATTATACATTACAAACCAAACCATTATTTTTGATACAAGCTTTAGACAATAAAAAGATGATTATCGTTTAACGATAATCTTCGACTTACAAACTTTACAAATGATGATAACAACACGATTTCTAGCATATTTTACAACACACGTCCTCGGATATGCAGTTTTATTTTTGACACAAATATGAGTACGCATGATCCTGCTTAGATTCAACATAATGCAGCGGAAGCTTTAATTATCACCTGAGAATAAACATGTTTAAAAACGTCAACATAAAGTTGGTGAGATATAGGTTTAGTGCGCAGCAATATATATATATAGACCACAAGATTTCGTATATAAACATTTCAATAAAAATATTCTAAGTGGTTGAGCACTTGGTAACCATACTTAACATTTTCACGTCGCATACTCCCTTTAATATGAAATCTTACTACACCGTACCAAGTGTAGTCACAAAACGAAGTACTGTGCAACCGTTGAATACTGGTCGTCCAGTCCGGTTGGGGTTGTCAGGCCCGATAGATCTATCAACAGGATTCGCGTTTACAATACCGCTGTAAATATTAGTTACCAAGCTACAGGGAAGTATGCCAGTGGTACAACTCAACGTAGAATATATTTTTCAGTTACTTGTGTCTATAGCGTAAAACATAAAATACATGTATTCTCATCCCGAAATATTTAGAGTTTAAAAGTGGGACTATATACTCACTCTTGTCTTGATGATATATATATTTTGACTCGGTCTTCCGGTTGATATCACGAACCTATCCATATATAATATATCAATATGTTTTCATTTTAAAACAAACGTTATATATATATATACTTGTTATACTTTTAATATTTTGAATATTTCCTTAGTCCGTAGTTAGCATTCCGATGTTAGTAATTCAATTTTTAATGGTTCATTTTTAGATGTTTAATATACCCGCAATAAACAAAACCCCCAATGAAATAAATAAAACCCCATCGTATATGTATTGGTCGAGATTAATCTTGACCCATGGTACCGGTGTTGTCAAATGACGTGTTGCGTACATAAAGTACCGGTGTTGTCAAATGACGTGTTGCGTACAAACACGGGATCTTATGATTAATCTTCTCGTATTTTTTACGGGTGATCCTGAACCATATAAAATTGAATTATAAGTACATATATATAAAATATCATGTTATCTTAGAAATATGTGATTTATATCATTTTTTTCCAATTGATCCCGTAGTTGAAATGATCTAGGATAACCAATTTTGTTTCGGTCATAGTTTCTTCGTTACAAATCCGTTTTCGTTGATTCAAATTGCCATCTTCTTGGATCGAGTTCTTCTTTAAGACTATGAACTGTAAATACCTTGGTTTGTATTCAAAATCATACGGCATAAGTGAAACATTAGTGAAACATATGAAGTTAAACATTTTTGTTACAACAAAATCATTTAATGACCATTTTTCTAAAAATACTTATACTTTGAAAAACCAAGTTTTACCTTGTTAAATTAGTATATACATAAGTTATATTACAGGTCTTGAAGTATTTTAAAAGTTAAGTTAGAAGGATCTATTTAGTTTGCAAACAAGTTTGAAAACATTCAAACTATGTTCTTGTTGTTAAACTTTTGTACCACAAAATAAGATAGCTATATATATATGAATCGAATAAGGTTATGAACATAGATTCTACCTCAAGTTCCTTGGATAAGTTTGCTGTAAAAGAGAAGTAAGAAGCTAGAATCAAAAGGGTGATAGAAGTGGATGAAAGATTGGTAGTAAGTTGGTGTTCTTGGAGGGTTTTCTTGAAGTGTTTTTGTATGGTTTTCTTATGGTGTTTTAGTATGGTTTTTGAAGCTAGATCTTTATGGAACTTTGCTGGATTGTTATGGAGTTTAGAGAGTAAGAAAGAGTGTGTGTTTTTAGTTAAGAGATTGAAGTAAAAATGAATCAAAAATGATGATACATATATACTCCTAAAAATGTGATCTTTAAGGATAACATGACAAAATTCTAGTTTGTATTTTGTTAATTAGTCAAGTAATCATCCAAAAGTAATTACCTAGCTCTAAGGGCATGAATAATGGCTGGTTAGGTGGTGATTTTGATGTGTATTTACTATTAGTAAATACGTATAGGAGCTAGGTATGATACGAGTACAAATACTCTAAATATACGTATAGAAATTTTGTGAAAAATGGAATGAGGATTCAAATATAGCTATCTTTTGGGAATACACTTATATGATTTTATGTATTTAAGTTCTTAAAAGTGATTAAATACATTACTTATACAATATATGTATAAACATTATAGTCTTAAGTATTTAAGTCAAATAACGTTACGTATTGTTATCGTTTTGAAAACTTAAGTTAGTAGTTTCAAAATACACATATAACTTGTTGTTATTAATACAAAATGAGATATTAAAACATTCATTAATCATGTTAAATATGTATATATACATATATATACACAAACGTATAATTATCATATATTGTATAGTTCGTGATATCATTGGTCAAACTAGACGGTCAAACGTTGTGTAAAATTCTTTTCGGAAATATAAATCTCGACAATTTGGATTGCTTATCATGTTGGCAAGGTTTAATTTATGTAAATATTAATCTTATAAGTATAGTATGATCGAAAAAGTGCGGGTCGTTACAGAATAGATTTGTTACCAATTTTCACGTAGCTAAAATGAGAAAAATTATCCAATCTTGTTTTACCCATAACTTCTTCATTTTAAATCCGTTTTGAGTGAATCAAATTGCTATGGTTTCATATTGAACTCTATTTTATGAATCTAAACAGAAAAGTATAGGTTTATAGTCGGAAAAATAAGTTACAAGTCGTTTTTGTAAAGGTAGTCATTTCAGTCGAAAGAACGACGTCTAGATGACCATTTTAGAAAACATACTTCCACTTTGAGTTTAACCATAATTTTTGGATATAGTTTCATGTTCATAATAAAAATCATTTTCTCTGAATAACAACTTTTAAATCAAAGTTTATCATAGTTTTTAATTAACTAACCCAAAACAGCCCGCGGTGTTACTACGACGGCGTAAATCCGGTTTTACGGTGTTTTTCGTGTTTCCAGGTTTTAAATCATTAAGTTAGCATATCATATAGATATAGAACATGTGTTTAGTTGATTTTAAAAGTCAAGTTAGAAGGATTAACTTTTGTTTGCGAACAAGTTTAGAATTAACTAAACTATGTTCTAGTAATTACAAGTTTAAACCTTCGAATAAGATAGCTTTATATGTATGAATCGAATGATGTTATGAACATCATTACTACCTTAAGTTCCTTGGATAAACCTACTGGAAAAGAGAAAAATGGATCTAGCTTCAATGGATCCTTGGATGGCTCGAAGTTCTTGAAGCAGAATCATGACACGAAAACAAGTTCAAGTAAGATCATCACTTGAAATAAGATTGTTATAGTTATAGAAATTGAACCAAAGTTTGAATATGATTATTACCTTGTATTAGAATGATAACCTACTGTAAGAAACAAAGATTTCTTGAGGTTGGATGATCACCTTACAAGATTGGAAGTGAGCTAGCAAACTTGAAAGTATTCTTGATTTTATGAAACTAGAACTTTTGGAATTTATGAAGAACACTTAGAACTTGAAGATAGAACTTGAGAGAGATCAATTAGATGAAGAAAATTGAAGAATGAAAGTGTTTGTAGGTGTTTTTGGTCGTTGGTGTATGGATTAGATATAAAGGATATGTAATTTTGTTTTCATGTAAATAAGTCATGAATGATTACTCATATTTTTGTAATTTTATGAGATATTTCATGCTAGTTGCCAAATGATGGTTCCCACATGTGTTAGGTGACTCACATGGGCTGCTAAGAGCTGATCATTGGAGTGTATATACCAATAGTACATACATCTAAAAGCTGTGTATTGTACGAGTACGAATACGGGTGCATACGAGTAGAATTGTTGATGAAACTGGACGAGGATGTAATTGTAAGCATTTTTGTTAAGTAGAAGTATTTTGATAAGTGTATTGAAGTCTTTCAAAAGTGTATAAATACATATTAAAACACTACATGTATATACATTTTAACTGAGTCGTTAAGTCATCGTTAGTCGTTACATGTAAGTGTTGTTTTGAAACCTTTAGGTTAACGATCTTGTTAAATGTTGTTAACCCAATGTTTATAATATCAAATGAGATTTTAAATTATTATATTATCATGATATTATCATGTATGAATATCTCTTAATATGATATATATACATTAAATGTCTTTACAACGATAATCGTTACATATATGTCTCGTTTAAAAATCATTAAGTTAGTAGTCTTGTTTTTACATATGTAGTTCATTGTTAATATACTTAATGATATGTTTACTTATCATAGTATCATGTTAACTATATATATATCCATATATATTTCATCATATAGTTTTTACAAGTTTTAACGTTCGTGAATCACCGGTCAACTTGGGTGGTCAATTGTCTATATGAAACATATTTCAATTAATCAAGTCTTAACAAGTTTGATTGCTTAACATGTTGGAAACATTTAATCATGTAAATATCAATCTCAATTAATATATATAAACATGGAAAAGTTCGGGTCACTACACAGCCCACCTGCATAGACAGAATGCGACTACACGTGTCCTGGATCGCCTGCTGGGAAAACTCCCCCCCCCCCCCCAGAATCGAACCTGCGCCACTTCAGTGAGAGGTGAACACGGGCCCGCCCCCAAAGGAGCTGATACCACTCAAGCTGATGCCTCGGTGGTGAAACATTGCAATTTTAAAGCACCTCTTACAAGTTTTTAATATGTACCATTATTGGAGGTATGATGAATAGTGATGTAACAATCATGCTTTTTTCGTTAACTTTCCGTTAAGTATTTAATGGTCATTAATTGTATTCAATTTGATTTATTACTTGAATTCATATTTAGTTCTTAGAGGATACTAGTTTAATATGTGATACATATTCAAGAAAAACATGCTTCGGTTAAGTAAGTACATAGAAAACGATACGGTTGATGAAAACCACGAAAAACGTCTTTTAAGACAATGAAATGTAAGATAAATTTACTATAGCATCTTTTTTTTCTTCTTAAATTCATCACAAGTGGTATCCTATTATTACTCTTTCCGTTACAGTACAAATGTCTACTTACTTTTTGAACACAGTTTTAGAAAATTTCACTAATTTTATTCTCCACTAATCAAAAGTTTTCTCTCTCTAAAATAATCTCTTCTGATTGGTCAAAAAATAAAGTAAACACTTCAAATGGGACGCTTCAAAATAGTAAGGTGGACAAAGACTACATGCTAACAATCATTAGCCCATTACAAATATAATTAGTCTAATATCAAGATGTTTTCCGCCTGGCATTTCCATAATGTCACATCATCTCAAGCTTACTTTTGCAACTAACAAGAAAAACAATGAACTTAAACTTACAACTGTCCTAAATTCAATACTAATTTCGAATGCTTTCTGAAAATCATACCGTTATGGCACATAGTACAACCATTAATTGCATACAGCACATTTCTATACGATAAACTAGTTACATACCACGAGAAGAGAACGACTGACACTGTCATTTTCAGCCTGCTTGGAACACTACAAAAGGCCAAGCCATTGCAGTCCCTTTTTTATGTATCGAACAGGGCCTCCAAAATTAATAACACTGCCCTCATCATAGCATTAAGGTATTTAAGGTATTAAGTATAAATATATCCGTAAATTAGCATTCGTAAACAGTGTATTAAAGATGGTACATGACTACATATCTCAACAAAAACATACAACAACCCTCTAAAAACAAATGTGAGCTTAAGCCGTTGCGGATCACCTTATAATCCTTTCCAGCTATCAAGATTACTTACACAAATCAAACACATAATCACGTGTTCTTGGTTTGTATATTATCAGTCTCTCATTTTATCATCTGTGACATCTGGTTTTTCGTCCATTGCAGCCCGAAGAAGTTCTTCAGGGGTTGCAGCCGGGTCAAGATCCCAACACCCGTCGGGCAAATTACATCCCTGGCCACCGAGTACACAAGATGGGACCCGGTGAGAAAATCGTAACATTTCTCTTCTCGGGATCCAACGGTTTTGATGATTAGAGTCCCTCTGATAAACCGTTTTGTATCCTTCTAATTTCACTAACGACGTTACGCATACTCCGCGCTCTTCGCAATAATCAACGACAATTTCCACCATTTCGTACTGGTGTCTCACTTCTTTCGGTGTTTGTCGGTTCCAATCGACCGACCAGTTCCGATACACAGCCCAAACATCTCCACTTTTTGGGTATATTTTAACACACCCTCCTCTACCAACCTTCTCTCGACCCAAAAGATGAGAAAATATGTTGACTTGGTCAACTATATCAGAATGGAAAACACGAAATTTTCCACATGATTTAGTGAACCCGGATTCAATCCATTTGACTGAACCAAATTCTGCGTTTGATTTTGAATTCAAGTAGCTAATATAGAGCCGAAACGGTTTCACTGAAATAACCTGACGAATTAGACAATAAAGACGTGGCATACCATCTTCTTCATCATATATGGCCCATATTTGCTTCGGTTTGAATACTTGTTCAGATCTATCCATGTCAAAATCATGAAAATCTGGGTCGGGGACTGTTATCGGCCCTGGGCTAGTTTTCTTCATCGTTTTACTTTTCTTTAAAGCCAACTTCATTTCTTCTAACTTCGACCGAATCACTGATCTAGCTTTATCAATTAATAACTTTCTCGCATCAAAAACAGGGGGTGCATGATACCCGTCTGAACCAATATTCGCCACATCAGGGTCAGTTTTAAATAGTATCTGACCATTTGCGATTTGAGGCCCGTTTCCCACGTCAATCTTTCTCTTCTTAGGAGGCCTACCGAGCTTACCTTTTGCTCGTCCATTTGGTTTATGAACGAGATTAGGATCGGGATTACGTGTTGAAGTACTCCACTGAAAGGATAAGTTACCCGTGTCTTCATGTTCACGAGGAGATTGAAAAACAGAGGACCCATTGCCTGTAAAACATACTGATGAATTCGGTAAAAAAGTAGCAGCATTAGCATTAAATGAATGGTTAGCATACCCATTACGATCAGCCGCGTATGACCACGGACAATAAGTCACGGGGGCTTGACCCGTTTCAACTGCTACAAAAACCCCACGACAATTCTTACACGACAGTCGTTTATTAACATACTTTCTAAGATACTCATACTGAACACGACAAGATGTGCAGACAGTCCAAAAAGTATCAAGTTTGCCAGCAGACAAGTGATTATTTCGCCTAACATCGTACGAGTTGCGTTTTGCTTTATCAGATAATACACACCATGCTTCAGAAACAAGTTTAAAAGCTTCATCAGCCCCCATTGTTTTATTGTTATCAGGGTGAAGAAGAATTGCCATTTTTTTGTACTGTTTTTTTAATACAGATTTCTCCACTGACGGATGTAATCCAAGAACCGAATACAAATCAATTTCACCGTTTATTTTGGTTTGAGCTGCAGCGTATATTTCAAAAGTAGCCACCATTTGAGAAATGCCCTCGAGTTGCGGGCACATTGCTTGAGCCTTCAAAGCATACTGCTTTGCACCTGTGTAATCTTTTACCGAAAACAGCTTCTCCGCACTATCTTTCGCTCTAAGCGCTTCTTCTACGTTAAATTCCATTCAATTTTTCAAAAAAAATAAATATGATCTTGATTCCTTGCAACAAATCTATTTCCAACTAATAATGTCTACATTACTGCAAAAATTCAAACCCAAGATTGTAATTGTAACATAAATTATAAGAATTTAAAAAAGATTCAAACACACATTACACAAAAGAAATGAATTTAAATCACATTTGCATAGCTATAATAACAAATAGTTTCCAAATCATTCATTCTCAATTAATACCTAAAAACAACAATACACAACCTATTATAAGCTCAATTACCTAAAACCCAACTAATTTTCCCCAAATTATATTCAAAATACCATTTTAGGAAAGTTCACACTTAGTCAACAATATTTCAGAATATCTTCGAAATTCAGTTAATCCAATACATTAAGCACCAAAATGCATCAAAATAAACACAAAGATCGCATTTTTAATATAATCAAAATATATTATATATTATATAATCAAATTAAATTACAATTTTAAAATCTTAATTACAAATTAATTACCACAAAATTGAAGTAAGACGTACCTAGATCCACATCAAGCAGCAATTAAAACAGTAACGAGATCTAATATCAGTCGGTGCATTTGTTGCAGATTGCTTCAGATCTTGAATTAAGTAAAAGGGGATAACTTTACTGTAAATCTTGAAAGTGAAAAAAATAATTATCAATCATAACTTTAAATAAATAAAGGGTTTGATACTTTTATTCCAAAAATAAAGATTAGGGTTTTGTAAAAATAATAATTTTTGTTGAATTACAAGATTTACTGATAACGGCGGAAGATGATTGAAGATTCCGTCAAATCGCCGACCACAAAATAATTAGGTTAAAAATTTATACTTATTGTAAAATATAAACATAAAATAAAATAAATGATAATGTATGTGATAATAATAATAATATAGTGTATAATCGGGTGTAGTATAAGTTTTACAGGAAGTATTTTTATTTATTCTTCACTGTACAAATTACCAAATTTGATTTGTATAATTTATAATTTATATTTAATATAGTGTAGTATTTATATTTATTTAATATTAATATTAATATTTAATATTAATATCAGTGTCATATGCAATATTAATATTTAATATTATAAATATTAAATATTACGGAGTAGTAATATTTATTTAATATTTAATATTAATATTATAAATATTAAGATTAAATTAATGGGATGGTATAAGTGCGCAGGTTTGTGTGATGCGCACCCACTTAAGGTTTTACTAATAGCTCATTGGCTAAGACGAAGCATCATCATGGACCCATTTGACCCGAATCTTTGGGACTAAAACGATATCTGGTTGTGGGCCGCACCATAGATTTGTAATTGTAATGTGTCTTTTAATCTGAAACGACGTCACAAAAACATAGCTCGCAGTTATCTCCTTCAGTCTGAAATTCATCAAATTATTGCACTCATTGATACCCAAATTAACACATTTATAATCAAGCACATTTTATCAAAACTTCAGGGCAAAATGTTGTACAAAATGTTACACTCATTGGTTAAAAATTCTG
The DNA here is from genome assembly GCF_046630445.1 of Rutidosis leptorrhynchoides. Lineage (NCBI taxonomy): Eukaryota > Viridiplantae > Streptophyta > Magnoliopsida > Asterales > Asteraceae > Rutidosis > Rutidosis leptorrhynchoides. Next base: position 702,010,934 of record NC_092333.1, on the reverse strand, counting down.
CATATTAATCGGGATACAAAATGTTGTACATAGTTTCAAGTAAATTAGAAGAATAGTTCTAACTTTGTGCACATCCATTCGCAGTCAAAATGTTCCATGCAATGATCAGTTTATAGTGCTTGGTAAACATTGAATATGAGTTTTATGTCCTGGGCCTCATAAACTTCAACAAATGGACAAAAAAGAACTACGTTTATGGGCGGACACAACCAGAACCCAATTCAAGTTGCACTAAAAATTTATCACATCCGACCCATTTCTCGACCCAACCACTTTGACACCTCAGTTGCTCAGCTTTTAGAACAGCAGAAAAGATCCTCATATTAGAACATGAACCAGCCTCATGTATAACATAGAACAAATACATCAGAATAAATCAAAACTACTGATACACTAAAAAAATCTAACACAACATCCTTAACAAATATGACTCATTCATCCATAGCCTCAGCTGCAGCTATCTCAGAATCCAATTTGTTCATCAACTGCTCACTTACATGTTTAGCCACTGATATCATGTCAAGTATCACACTCGGATCCAAACCCGCACCACCTCTTTTGGTCAGCCCACAAATCAATCCTTGCCTGTTGACAGAAACAGAGACAGCAGAACTCATTTGTGATTCCTCTTCTGAAGTTGCATCTACAATATAATGCCTTCCAACCTACAGAAAAATAACAATAACACCAATAATCATCAACAACAACAACAACAACAACAACAACAACAACAACAACAACAACAACAACAAAACAAACAACAACAACAAAACCCAATACCACATGAGTGGTGTATGGGGGAGGTGAGATGTAGACAATCATTCCCCTATCCGAGAATAAAGACAAGTCATTTCTCCACCCAGAGTGAAACACTCTCAAGAGTAGAGAAAGTCATCCCTCTCTTTATTCGACGGATAAAGAGATTGCTTCCGAGAGGACCTCCGACCTTTAAGTAGGAAAAAGTTTAAAAAAAAAAAAAATACTAAAATAAAAATAATAATAGACGCCATGAAAATGGTATAATCAAATTTCCATGGGTTTGAAATCCTGCCTGAAATTTAATTTGCAAAGATGGACATGTCAAACCATTTATAATTGGAAAATGGGTTGACCCATGCTAGGTTCATCTTTCGAAGGTGAACTAATAAACAATTGGCTTAAAGAAAAACATATAACTGTTTTGGGTCCAACCACCATTAACCCATACCATTGCCTGTTCATTTTTAAGAATTACTCAACCTAACCGACCCGCCCATTTTGCCAGCCCAAGTAAGTATGTCTCACCTTGGTTAATGTAACTATGACAGGAACCGCAGTGGTGTCAAATTGTAGAAACTCTTCATCACTCACATCAACCTCTGGTTGTTCATCAGAAGATGCGGCTGAAGCAACATTCACTTTTGGAATACCTGTATTGCTTAAAGCAGCCTTTACAAACAAAATATTAATCAACAACTAGAATAAAATAAAATAAAGTAGTAAAAACAGTTACTCAGTACTAAACACTGTTAAAATATATTCCTAAAAAAAAAGAAAAAAAAAATCAAGTACCTTGATGGCTGCACCTAAGGCATCAAGTATATTTCCATCCATACTAATCACAAGACCATCGATATATAAATCCCAACAGACCTTCCCATCCACGATTGACAGAGACGAAAGATTAATTCCCGCTCCTTGCATACAGATAATGTAATATATTAGTAACAAACGAAAGGTATGAAATGATCGATATGCAGTAAGAAGATGGTAAATTGTATCTTTTGTTAAATTAAACTTTATTACCTGCTCCACTTTTACCTCCCAAAAGACATTGTCGAAGGGCTGAAGACAATTCCATTGACAATTCTTCACCCCCTCTCCTCTATATATATACAAAAAAAGATGTAGGAATTTGTAAGGTTATAATAACAACTTATAGAACTCGAGGAATAAAGAAAATGAAAGTAATTAACCGTTTTTACATCGTCTGCATTAAATATGTACTCATACGAGTCAAGTACACAAACGAAAACTCACAAATATATGGTCAAAAATATTAATAAACAACAAGTGTTCAAAATTGTAAACCTCAAATTCTGGTGCTGCTGTGGGACTACAATCAACAAATATGGAAACTTTTCCTTTGTCGGGTGCTGAGGAACTTGGTCTACCTAGCTCAGCCTGCAATCAAATAACGACAAATAGATCATGCAACATTCGTTATTTATCAGGAAAAAAAACTTTGATAAAGCAGGACGGACCAAAATACCTTTACACTGGCTATGACTTCAGTTTTACCCATCTTCACTCTCGCAGAACCATTTGCCTGTTAATAGAAACACATAACAAAACCGATTTCTTACCGATCAATACCACTTGCCCATAAAATGATCAAAGCTATACTGAATGATGATAAAAAGAGAAGGGCCTACTTGAGCAATGACTCCAGATTCCACAAATATGGGTCGGTACGATAACCGTTTACGACCATCAGTACGAAGGTCTTGTGCAATTCCACCTTGTATGAAATGCTTTTCACCAACAGATAACCCTACCATTCTTGTACCAGATACATAAATGAATATCAGTGCACACATTATAAATACATACATTTTTATATCACTACTAAAACATTAAATGATACAAATAATTTAATGCTATTGAAGCAGGATGAATAAGTCTACAAATTCACCTGCATCCATCATAGAAACTACCAAATTACAACTGATTCAATTTCACATCAAGTTATTTCTTGGTTCTTAAGTGATTGAATGCGTCAAGATACAATTAAAACCTAATTGTATCTACATGATATCACATAATAAAATACACAGATAAAAAACTTGACCTAAAATAAAAAACCTTTAGCAAATTTAAAAACTCCTAAATAGAATGGTAATTGGCATACTGTATAACTAACAGTCTATCTATAATCATATAAAAAGGGCAAATATAACTAACAAATAACGAAATAAATCAAATACATCTTATAAAATATTTACCTTATTGGAGTAGAGATAAACGGCTTGGAGAACAAAAAAAAGGCTTAGAGCAGTTAAATGTGTAGCTGAAGAAGAAGAAAGAAGACAGGAACGAGTGAAGGAGGTTAGCAAAATTTTCAGTTTAGGTCATTTGCATATTGGACCCAATTTTAGTTCCCATTCGGACCCGATTACTTATTTTGGCCCGATATAGCTCCTAAATGAATAAACAAGAGACCCAATTTATTTAATTTTAACGGTAGACACCCAATTAGATTTTCCCCCGTCATTTTGGACGGCTCAAAATTGTTATCAAGGGTTGGAGTACAAAAACTTTATATCTGTTATAATTTAGGAGTTTATGACTACTTTTTAGGCTTGATTCTTGACTACAGACTACTAATAGATATTAAAGATGAAAGAAGTGAGTATATGAAATATATTCAAATAAGAAGTGTATCGAATGTTTACATCTCATGGGTATTTATAATACTATAATTTACTGTACGTTTATCATGCTCATTTGGATTCATATGAAATTGGCAGACACTTTTTCTGACTTTTATAACACTCCTCCTTGGATGACAATTTTAGTTCATTATAGAGCAACTAGTACTGCCTCGTTAAAAACCTTGCTAAAGAAAAACCCAGTGGGATAAAAACTTTAGTTAAGGAAAAAAGAGTGCAATATAGAGTTGACTCCCCCTCAAGTAGACATCGCTGAGTCGTCATTTCTTTTGAACTTGCCTCATGTCAATATTGTGAACGTGTGTTCTGAAAACAGCGGTTGACAGTGCTTTGGTATAAAGATCAGCAGAGTTGTTGATTGAACGTATCTCATTTTAATCTGGTTGTCTTTTACGAGATCTTGAGTATATGAGAAGAATCTGAGGTTTTCATCTGAAACTGTATCATCTAAATCTTTTATGTACAAGTTTAGCCCCTGTGATCTGTCTACAGTCTTCTCTTCATGGTTTGCTCAAACCCTTATTTCAATTCCTATTCCCTTTTAGTCTTTTCTGAGCCTTACCAACATACCATTCTTTTCCATCAAACTTATGACCGTTAAGACTGTCTATGGCTTTGGCTGTAACGACCCGACTTTTTCGACTTGCTTTTATGCCTTGTGTTTTTGCGAAACTGCGTATTTGTGCGTACTGTGCTACTTTATACTCTGGAATCTTAATATACATGGTTTACTTTCATTTATACATTAAAACGTGCCTTAGAGTACGTAGGGTACTTAACTTGATCACCGGAAGCCTTTATGACTGTTAGTGTCACTTGACGTTTCGAATAAACCGCGAACTGCGCACACGTTTAACTTTTGTCGTAATCAGAATATTATGACTACGAAATATTAATTATTATTTTATAATAATAATTACTTGGGTTTTTGGATGCTTAATTACGATTAATAATTTAGTATAACACACTAGTTAGTCTTGTTGGACTTTCTACCTTGTTGGACTTAAGCCCACCCTACTCTAACTAGTGGCCCATTTAATTAGCCCAATAAATAATGGCTAGTGACCCATTAATAAGTAAGACAAATGCCCATTTATTAGAGGGAACATGCTAGCATTTGTGTCAAGTATTATCCTTAATGTTGCATGGGATCCTAACATAAGCACCAACTTTAGACAACCATTAACCAAAAAGCAGCTTTTTGTCCCCCTTGTATCCCCTTAATTCCAACGGCCAAGAGGCCTTCCCTCACCCTCATTTCCCTATAAATACTAGCCTTATTTCATCCATTTTACACTTGCTTTCATTTGTAATTCACACACACTCACTCTCTAATTCTCTCTAGTTCTTTCTCTCTCTAAAAGTGTAAGTATTTTGAACTTTTCTTCTTCTTCTCCTTCTCATCATCACGAAATCATCATCATCATCATGGGTCAAGCTTTTTAGCTTTTGATCTTGATTACATCTTGTAGATTCAAACATGGATTTGAATCTTTCAAGAACATGGAAGATTCAAGCTTTCTAGCTTTGAATCTTCACTCACTTTGTAGATCTATATTTTTTTAACTTTAATCTTGTTATTTTGTTATAAAGATTCAAACTTGTGTTTGTAATCTTCATATAACTTAAAGATCTAAGCTTTATGCTTCAAGATCTTCAAGAACAATCAAGATGCAAGCTTTCTAGCTTGGATCTTCATATCTTTTGTTGGATCTAAGTTTTCTAACTTATGATGTCATTATTTTGTTATAAAGATCAAAACTTGTGTTTATGGTCTTCATATAACTTAAAGATCCAAGCTTTATGCTTCAAGATCTTCAAGAACACCAAAGGTTCAAGCTTTCTAGCTTTATAACCTTGCAACTTGTGTGAAAAGGATCCAAGCTCTCTAGCTTAGGGTTCCATCACCTCATTTGACTTAGATTATGTTCATACTTGTTTGATTGATGTAAAGTTTGTAGCTTTAGTTGTAAATGGAACTTGTAATTGTGTTAAGACTAAGGATATGATGTAACTTTGGTTCATCATCCATCTAAGACTCTTAATTGAGTTGTTTTCTTACTTGGTCTTAACTTATTGTGTGTTGATGGTGGAATCTTGGTCAAGGTGATGCTAACCCATCAACGAGTTGTACACTTGAAGCTACAAGCATCAAGGATGAGAACCGTGATGAGCATCAGGCACCAAGAACCCCATCGGAGCACTTGTTTACTGTTTTTTGGGATCTGATCAGTAACATGCGCTACTGTAAAGTTGATTTTCAGTTAGTTCGGTTCGATTAGATGATTTTCTGTTTAGGCCTCGTCTTAATCCGAGTTACGGTTTAGGATTTATGGCCCTTCGAAAGTCACTACGCCCTTGTAACGTTGTGCTAAAATTTCTGACCTACTCGCACTTAAACCGTCGCCACGGTCAAACGAAGATGATTTAGGTTCTGAAAATTGGTCAGCGGTTAGAGGACTCACATACGGAGCCATAGCCACTGACTACGCTTCTTTTCGATTTACGTAGAGGTCGTAGCAGCTGATCCAAGTCAGCCTATTGTTTTGACCTCTATACTTGATTAACTTACTTAGCTTTTATGATGATGAATGATGATGATGATGATACTTAAACTTATTTTATGCACTAATAGAACTTATAAAGACAACCTACTGACCTAGTAACCTTTGATTTAGGCTGACGACCTTTCGGACCGACTTACTACTTGCACACTTTCGTATCGACTTGTATTGCTTTCACTGTGAGTTATAGCTTCCCTTTTTACTTTACTATTTTTGGGACTGAGAATACATGCGCTTTTTATGTTTTACTTATTTGAAACCAGTACTTAAACTTTACATATGTGTGGGTTATATAACGGCATAAACTTTCCCCTTAGCATGGTAACGTTTAACTATTGGTTTTTGAACCGGTAGACGCGAATCTTAGTTATGGATCCATAGGGTTTGACATCCCCACTCGGGCTAATCGCGCTAGCATTTAACGGGTGTTTAATACTTCGAGGACATACGCACTCGCCAGGTGTACTTTTAGGGGGTGATATTTACATTTACGTTAAGTCTAGTTACCATGTGCCCACGGTTATACATATACTTTTCATACTGTTTTGAAACATTGAAATCTCGTGGCCTACATTACATTACTGTTACAGACAAACTATAGCTCACCAACATTCGTGTTGACTTTTTAAGCATGTATTTCTCAGGTGCTTAGACGTTGTTGCTTCCGCTGTTAGACTTGCTGTCTTGGTGTTAAACTTGCTGTTAAGGACCTGCTGTGCTAGAATTCCGCTGCATTACTTAGAGATGTCTCAATCATGGAACTTTTCTTTTGCATTCGTAGTTTATGTTATTTTCAAATAATGACTATGTATCGACCTTTGTGTCACGTTATCTTTTGTAAACACTATCATTTATGAATGCAAAACTGGTTTTCAAATAGCATGTAGTATCCGACCGTGTAAAGATCCTGTTGTTGACGAATCGTGCACGATGGTTTTGTATGGGGCGTCACATTTGGTATGAGAGCATTGGTTGTAGGGAATTAGGTTGCATTAGTGAGTCTAGACCGGGACAAGTAGGATTCACTAATAGGACTATTCTATAACTTGCTTGTTTACTTGCTTCTGCGGAATTTACTGCATGCTACTGTTTACTTTTACTGCTACATGATCTTACTGCATGCTACTGCTTACCTTTACTGCCATGTGAACTTGCTGTATGTTATTGCTTATTTTTGCTACTGCATGCTACTATCTGCTTTCGCATGTTTCTTCTGTCTAGCGTTGTTGTTATTATTTCCATGCTATGTACTGTTGTAGACAACCTAGGTTGCTGTAGTGCCTAATACGTGCTTTCTTCATGCCTGCTATCCGCTGTACCGACTTGGAAAACTTACCTTTCCTAGTTCAGATGTTTTACTGAACCCTTTTTTTTTCCACCCGACTAACCCTAAGAACTAGTACCGTAATCCACCTGTTACTACCGTTCCACCGTTCCAGGGATCGAAACTTTACTTCACGCAATCTAGGAAGAGTACCCCTCAGATTACACACCCGCTAAAGTTGATCCTCGGAGGAGGAGACATGTGAGGGCTTGTCGGAGTAACCGCACCCCGAGCTCACTCTAATTAGCCACGTACAATGTATGAACATTAGAAGGATGTTCAGTTTCCGCGAGTTGACCCGTATCCCGTACGCTTTCATGACCGTCACTTATCTCTTTCATTCTACACCACTACTCGACGATCTAACGACACTTCTGGACTTAGGTCCCCAACACTCTTAGGAATCGGAGAAGTCGGGAGGACATCTCCTTTCACAAGGTCATAGTGTCTTCCACTGATACTCAGCCATACCCAAAGACTTGGGAGTCGCCTTGAAACATATCGTATTACTACTTACTACATGTACAACTCGACGCGAGATCCACATTGAATTTCTAGAAAGGAACCTAACGACGTTACCTGAACCCGAACATTTTAAAGAAATTTCGGGACATTTAGGCATTGATGCATGACCTACGGAACCTATGCACCCACACCGAGAAACCGTGAGATTAATTATGTAGATTTAGTTCTAAGATAGCATAGATAAAGCACCGTTAGATGAAATTGAGTAGAACTTGGAGTGATCACGTTACATTGACCATATGGAGTGATATTGGAATGAACGTACGATTTAGTACAATATAATGACGCCATGCCAGCGTGGTTATATTGAAGTAAATCATGCAAAAGTTCCAATGTTACTTGATGTTTTAGCAGAGTGGTATAAAAATAGTTATTAATTTTACAGGAAATGCTATTAAATACGATACAATTTTTACACAAGATATTTATTTATTTAGAGAATGGATATACTTAAACCTTGCTACAACACTTATAGGCAGTGTACCTAATCGTACAGTAGTGTAGTTTTTAGTAAGTCCGGTTCGTTCCACAGGGAAATCTTTAAACAAAGCTTAACGCTATATTAGTTTACTTTTATAAAAATACAAATATATATATAAGTAATATTATTATTATAAAGGGGGGTTTTTACCGTTTAATGACCGGTTTGTCGATTTTAAAACTTTAGTCACAGTTAAAATCAAATGTAAAATAATAAATATAAATACAAGACTTAAATTAAAGCGTAAAGTAAATAACAATAATGAAATTGCGAATAATAAAAGTGCGAAAAAAATAAACTTGCGATAATTAAAAAGTACGATAATTAAAAGTGCAATTAAATAAAATAACAATAAAAATGCGATAATTAGAAGTGCAATTAAATATAAAATAAAGGAAATTAAATATGAAATAAAAGAATTATGCTTATTTAAACTTCCGTAATCATGATGTTTGACGTGTTGATTTTAGTTTTATGCCCATGGGTTAATTGTCCTTTGTCCTGGATTATTTAATATGTCCGTCTGGTTTTTGTCCATAACAGTCCATCAGTCATAAATATAAAGTGCGAGTATCCTCATCAAATTATCCTTATACCCGAAGTTAAATATTCCAACTAAGTGGGGATTCGAATTGTAACAAGGTTTTAATACTTTGTTTAATAATTACACCAGGATGTCGACTGAGTGTAACCCAAGGTTTTAATATTTTGTTATCAATTATACCAAGTGTCCTTGTACATAATTTCACCCCTGTTTTAATTATTCTAGTGGCTATTAATCCATTCCCGTGTCCGGTTAAATGAACGATTATTCGTACATATAAATACCCCGCCCATCGTGTCCGATCGAGTGTATATGGTAATTTATAGGGACGCCCAATTGTAAATCTTTATATTAACATTAACAAACTATCATTTAGTTAAACAAATATAAAGCCCATTAATAGCCCATAGTCTAATTTCCACAAGTGTCGTTCTTTTGTCCAAACCCCAATTATGGTACAAAGCCCAATTACCCAATTTTAGTAATTAGCCCAACATCATGATTACTTCGTTTTAAATAAGCATAATAATAACTTAGCTACGAGACATTAAATTAAAAAGGTTGAACATAACTTACAATGATTAAAAATAGCGTAGCGTTACACGGACAGAATTTTGACTTACACCTTTACAATATTCGCTAACATACCCTTATTATTAGGATTTAAAATTAAAATTAAAATTAAAATATAAATTATAAATATATATTACGTATATATTGAGAGAAGAAGGGAAAAAAGATGATGAAAAATGCTCAGAATTCGGTTGGCTTTATAGGGAGTTTCAAAGTTTGGGGCTCCGCGACTCGCGGCACTTTTGGCCTTCAAACTCCGCGAGTCGCGAAGTTTGTAAATACAGCTCAGTCCCTTTTGGAGTCTTTCTTGCCGACGGTTTTAAATATTAATATAATATATATATAATTTTTAAGAATTATTTATATATTATATTATATTTATGTGCATAGTTGACTTGTAATTTTTAGTCCGTTGCGTCGAGCGTTGAGAGTTGACTCATGTCCCGGTTCCGGATTTTCGAACGTCCTTGCGTACAATTTAATATCTTGTACTTTGCGTTTTGAATCTTGTACTCTTGTAATTTCGAGACGTTTCTTATCAATAATTGGAACCTCTTTGATTGTCTTTTGTACTTTTGAGCTTTTTGATCGTTTGCGTCTTCAATTCGTCGAATCTGTCTTTTGTCGTCACCTTTTATTATTTAAACGAATATCACTTGTAAATAGAACAATTGCAACTAAAAGCTTGTCTTTCTTGAGGAATAATGCTATGAAATATATGTTCGTTTTTAGCATTATCAAATATTCCCACACTTGAGCGTTGCTTGTCCTCAAGCAATATCGTCTTGAAATACTAGAATCACTTCTTTATTCTTCACACTTTGCACATCAGTGATTTCTATACGGCGGTATAAACAATGGTAGTAACGATATGGTTTACAGTCCCACATGACTATAAAAATTTAGATCCATTAAGGAAATTGGATCTTTATGAAAACATTTGATCTTTTGAAAATTAAATCTTGTTTTTACCCTAGATAAGTTTTCCGGAATAACCCTTCACCGGTGTTTGCAAAATATTTTTGTGGGTTTGGTGGGTTTCAGATTTGAAAATTTTAGCTCAAAACTTATGGTTTTGTGTCACCCACTTGCTAACCTTGTATTTGGAAAGCAACACGTCCAGTTTACTTGTCCCGTATATTACCTTTCGGTAAACTACCGTCCGGTTGCAAAGGAAAGCGTTGAACAAGCAACTGTTAAGGCAATGTCCCCTGACATGCTTTTAATTATGGTCTATAACGTGTCGGATGCAATTACTATCCTTGGTAGGAGCAATAATAAAGCTCATCCTTATAATTTTTCGGTCTGGCACAAGGTCCTGTCTTTGACCACTATGCAACCACCGTTCTTACGGTTGACACCCGATTTAGTTCAGGTGACCTAATGAATTTGATAATGCTAAAAACAAACATATATTTCATAGCATTATTCCTCAAGAAAGACAAGCTTTTAGTTGCAATTGTTCTATTTACAAGTGATATTCGTTTAAATAATAAAAGGTGAAGACAAAAGACAGATTCGACGAATTGAAGACGCAAACGACCAAAAAGCTCAAAAGTACAAAAGACAATCAAAGAGGTTCCAATTATTGATAAGAAACGTCTCAAAATAAAAGAGTACAAGATTCAAAATGCAAAGTACAAGATATTAAATTGTACGCAAGGACGTTCGAAAATCTGGAACCGGGACCAGAGTCAACTCTCAACGCTCGACGCAACGGACTAAAAATTACAAGTCAACTATGCACATAAATATAATATAATATTTAAATAATTCTTATAATTATTTATATATTATAATAAATAATAAAAACCGTCGGCAAGAAAGACTCCAAACTGATATGAGCTGTAATTTCAAACTCCGCGACTCGCGGAGTTTGAAGGCAAAAATGCCGCGAGTCGCGGAGGCCCTAAAGTCGAAAATCCCTATAAAAGCAACCGAATTCTGATCGCAAATCATCATCTTTTTCTTCTTCTCTTATAATACTACGTAAAAAATTTATATTTATATTTATATTTTAATTTTAATTTTAATTATAATTCTAATAATAAGGGTATGTTAGCGAATGTTGTAAGGGTGTAAGTCGAAATTCTGTCCGTGTAACGCTACGCTATTTTTAATCATTGTAAGTTATGTTCAACCTTTTTACATTAATGTCTCGTAGCTAAGTTATTATTATGCTTATTTAAAACGAAGTAATCATGATGTTGGGCTAATTACTAAAATTGGGTAATTGGGCTTTGTACCATAATTGGGGTTTGGACAAAAGAACGACACTTGTGGAAATTAGACTATGGGCTATTAATGGGCTTTATATTTGTTTAACTAAATGATAGTTTGTTAATGTTAATATAAAGATTTACAATTGGGCGTCCCTATAAATTACCATATACACTCAATCGGACACGATGGGCGGGGTATTTATACGTACGAATAATCGTTCATTTAACCGGACACGGGAATGGATTAATAGCCACTAGAATAATTAAAACAGGGGTGAAATTATGTACAAAGGACACTTGGTATAATTGATAACAAAATATTAAAACCTTGGGTTACACTCAGTCGACAACCTGGTGTAATTATTAAACAAAGTATTAAAATCTTGTTACAGTTTAAATCCCCAATTAGTTGGAATATTTAACTTCGGGTATAAGAATAATTTGACGAGGACACTCGCACTTTATATTTATGACTGATGGACTGTTATGGACAAAAACCAGACGGACATATTAAATAATCCAGGACAAAGGACAATTAACCCATGGGCATAAAACTAAAATCAACACGTCAAACATCATGATTACGGAAGTTTAAATAAGCATAATTCTTTTATTTCATATTTAATTTCCTTTATTTTATATTTAATTGCACTTCTAATTATCGCACTTTTATTTATTGTTATTTAATCGCACTTTTAATTATCGTACTTTTTAATTATCGCAATTTTATTTTATCGCACTTTTATTTATTGCAATTTCATTATCGTTATTTATTTTACGCTTTAAATTAAGTTTTTTATTTATTTAATATTTTACATTAGGTTTTAACTGCGACTAAAGTTTTAAAATCGACAAACCGGTCATTAAACGGTAAAAACCCCCCTTTATAATAATAATATTACTTATATATATATTTGTATTTTTATAAAAAGTAAACTAATATAGCGTTAAGTTTTGTTTAAAAAGATTCCCTGTGGAACGAACCGGACTTACTAAAAACTACACTACTGTACGATTAGGTACACTGCCTATAAGTGTTGTAGCAAGGTTTAAGTATATCCATTCTATAAATAAATAAATATCTTGTGTAAAATTGTATCTTATTTAATAGTATTTCCTTGTAAAAATTAATAGTATTTTATACCCCTCTGCTTTGACATCAAGTATTTTTGGCGCCGCTGCCGGGGACTATCTTAAAAGCCGGAAGCACAACGCTATATATATAAAAAAAAAAAAGATTTTTAGTTTACTTCTATAAAAAGTCGCTTTTATAAAAATACGTTTTAAATATTCGAAAATATAAAAAGAAAAACAAAAATATAAGTATTTTTAAGATTTTGTTAAATATTTAAGTTTTATAAAGTTTCTTTATTTTTATTTTATAAAAACATAAGTTTTATTTAAGTATTTTGTTTTTATTTAAAAACATAAAAAAATATATATAAATCTAGTTTTAAGCATTTTATTTATTAAAATTATAAAGTAGTTCTATTTTATTTAAGTTTTTAAAATATAAGTTTTTATACACATATTTTTTGAACAGAAAAAAAAAAAATAAATAAAGAAAAACGCGTCGAATTTAAATAACCAGTCAGCTGAATTTTGGAACCCCGCGAGTCGCGGGGTTTGAAGCTTTGAATACCGCAAGTCGCGGAGACCATCTGACACAGCTGACCAGAACCCTAATCAAGCATTAATTACGGGTAATTATAATAATTATTAATATAAAACCCTAATTATCAATTCTTATTAAAATTAAGTTTTATTTTCAAATTTCTTTTTATTTAATTTGTATATTTTGTTTAAATTAGTTTAATTAAATTATAAAATTAGTAGTTTTAATAAATAAATAATATAAAAATAATATTTTTATAAAAATTGTACTTTTTACAACTTTTTGTATATTTTTATATTTTATCCCTTTTTAATTGTTTTAGCGTAATATTTGTATTTTTAGCTCATATTTAGTTTTAAACTTAGATTTTGCCATAGTCATTTTTACTCCTAGATTTTTAGTCTTTGCCGTAGAATTCCTTAAGTGCTTTTTCTCTAGACTAAGATTTAGGTACTTTAGAATTTTGCGACGCCTTTTTAAGTTTTAGTTTCTTTTTAAGTTAATTCCATTTGGGATTTAGTTTTTCCTGTAAGCTTTAATATTTTTAGACACCTTTTACCTATGTATCAATTATCATTCCAATTAGTAATTTCAATTTGCGATTATAATTTTAAGTTAGTTGTAGTAATAAGGTTAGGTTAGTCAAGTATTTTTAAGTTTTATAAGTTTCTTTTATTTTTCCGTCACCTTTTATTTTTCAACCATTTTTCTTTTTCAATCTTTTTTCGACGAGCTCTTTTTCTTTCTTATTTCTCGCTATTCTAGTTTTAGGACATAGATTTTTATTCTAATTCTTATCTAAATTTCTTAAAATTACGAAAATTTATTTTAAGCGGTTAAATTGATAGACATCAAAATTTTCTGGTTCGTAGTAATAGTTGGATTTGTACGTGGACCGGGTTATTGGAGCCAAACAGTCCTCAATTATATTGAGACCAAACGAATCCTGCCCCTCTGCTGCATCTTTTGGCTATTCGAAACGTGGGCAAAATCAGAAAAGTCTATTGGTTGGATAACTTATTATAATTTTTCTTTCCTTTTAAAAACTAATAGGATATTCAGTGAATGCACCGAGCAAGACGATCACCACCTTTTGTACGTTCACCACCTGTAACTAGATCAAGACATTTAGCAAATATAACCGCCGTTGATTTTTCTTTAGAATCATCATACAGTCGACCAAGTACTTCAGTTCAAATTTCTGATAATCCATTTTTTGAACCCGACCTCACAATTGAGAATCCGGAGAATATTCAGGAACGGTTTGTAGATCCTGAACCACTAAACTTTCCTCCGGAACCACCAATCATTCAAACAGAGATTGTTGAGGAACGAACCATTAAATCAGAATCATCTAGTGATACCGATTCAACAAATTCAATTATGGAGAATCTGGAACCTTTAAGTATGGAAGACCGAATGAGAGCTAAACGCACTAGCCAAGGTCACGCAATTACTCATCCAGACATTAATGCGCCAGATTATGAAATCAAAGGACAAATTCTACACATGGTGACTAATCAATGCCAATTTAGTGGTGCGCCGAAGGAAGATCCAAATGAACATATACGTACCTTTAATAGGATCTGCACACTATTTAAAATCCGAGAAGTGGAGGATGAACAGATATATCTCATGTTATTTCCCTGGACTTTAAAGGGAGAAGCCAAAGATTGGTTGGAATCGTTACCTGAAGGGGCGATTGATACATGGGATGTTTTAGTTGACAAATTTCTTAAACAATTCTTTCCGGCATCTAAAGCCGTAAGACTTCAAGCAGAAATTGTTACGTTCACACAAAAACCGAATGAAACTCTATATGAGGCATGGACAAGATATGGAAAGTTATTAAGAGGATGTCCGCAACATGGTTTAGACACCTGTCAAATAGTACAAATATTCTACCAAGGATGCGACATCACTACAAGAAAAGACATAGATATAGCAGCTGGTGGTTCTATTATGAAGAAAACCGAAACTGATGCTTACAAAATTATTGATAACACTGCTTCCCACTCACATGAGTGGCACCAAGAAAAAGATATCGTTAGATCATCTAAAGCAGTTAGAGCCGATTCTAGCCATGACTTAGATTCCATTTCCGCAAAGATAGATGCTGTGGAGAGACGAATGGAAAAGATGACTAAAGATATTCACTCAATACGAATTAGTTGTGAGCAGTGTAGAGGACCACATTTGACAAAAGATTGTCTCAGTATTGAATTAACAATGGAACAAAGAGAGAATATTTCATACATAAACCAAAGGCCTGGAAATAATTATCAGAATAATTATCAACTGCCAAGACCGATTTACAATCAAAACCAAAATTATAACCAAAATATTCCATACAACAACCAACAAGGTCCTAGCAATCAACAAGTATCCAATAATACTTACAACCAGCAAAGACCTAATTTTCAAAACAAACCCCCACAACAAACCGATGATAAAAAGCCGAATTTAGAAGATATGATGACGAAGCTAGTTGAAACTCAAACGCAGTTTTTCACATCTCAAAAACAAACCAATGAACAAAATGCTCAAGCATTTAGAAATCAACAAGCTTCTATTCAAAATCTAGAACAAGAAGTGAGTAACCTAGCAAGGTTAATAGGTGAAAGAAAACCGGGAAGTCTACCTAGTGATACAAATGCTAACCCCCGGAGTGAAACAGCTAAAGCCATTACCACAAGAAGTGGTACAACACTTAAACCACCGGAAATACCTGTAACTTCTGATGAAACTATTCCTACCCCACAAGAACCACAACCTGATCAAGATAAGGAAAAAGAACCGGTAGTTGAGAAGGTTAATGAAGATAACAAAGTTAAGGATAAACCTTATGTTAAACCATACCAACCACCACTTCCTTACCCGAGTAAAATGAAGAAAGAGAAACTTGAAGCCGAGCAATCCAAATTCTTGGATATGTTTAAACAGATAAATGTAAATCTTCCTTTCATTGATGTGATTTCAGGAATGCCTAGATATGCTAAATTCTTGAAAGATCTAATCTCAAATAGAAAGAAAATGGAAGAACTCTCGGCTGTTACTATGAATGCTAATTGTTCAGCAGTGCTATTGAATAAGATACCAGAAAAATTATCTGATCCAGGAAGTTTCACAATTCCATGTTTTCTGGGTAGTCTTAGTTCAATAGAAGCATTGGCAGACTTAGGTGCTAGTATAAATCTAATGCCGTATTCACTATACACTAAACTAGACCTTGGAGAATTGAAACCAACCAGAATAAGCATACAACTAGCCGATAGATCAATAAAATATCCTAGAGGGATAATGGAGAACATGCTAGTTAAAGTTGGTACTTTAGTATTTCCAGTAAATTTTGTTGTTTTGGACATGGAAGAAGATTCTCAAGTTCCTCTCATATTAGGAAGACCATTCTTAAACACGGCTAAAGCAATGATAGACGTGTTCGGTAAGAAATTGACCCTAAGTATAGAGGATGAGAGTGTTACCTTTTCAGTTGATAGAGCAATGCAACAACCACAATCTGCAGATGATACATGTTATTATATTCAAATTATAGATGCACATGCAGAATTATTAGAAGAATTTCCAGAATTACAAGGAACAGGAGAATGTTCTTTAGGAGAAGGTAATGAACCAATTGATGAAGCTGAAATGTTAGCTACACTTATAGCTAATGGATATGAACCAACAACAGAAGAAATTCAAATGCTAAAAGAAGAAGACAGATATCGATATAAATCATCGATAGAAGAACCTCCGAAATTAGAGTTAAAGCCACTTCCAAACCATTTGGAATACGCTTATTTACATGGTGAATCTGAATTACCTGTAATAATATCGTCTTCTCTTACTGAAAATGAGAAATCACAACTCATTTCTGTGTTGAAAGCTCATAAACCAGCCATTGCATGGAAGATTCATGATATTAAAGGAATAAGTCCTTCGTATTGCACACATAAAATCCTTATGGAAGAAGGTCAGAAAACGTATGTGCAACGCCAACGAAGACTAAATCCTAATATGCAAGATGTAGTTAAGAAAGAGATTATTAAACTGCTAGATGCAGGTCTAATTTATCCAATCTCTGATAGTCCATGGGTAAGCCCAGTTCAATGCGTACCTAAGAAGGGTGGCGTAACTGTCATTACAAATGAGAAAAATGAGCTTATTCCTACTAGGACTGTAACAGGATGGCGTGTATGTATTGATTATAGAAAATTAAATGACGCCACCAGAAAAGATCACTTTCCCTTACCTTTCATAGATCAAATGTTGGAAAGATTAGCCGGAAATAGTTACTATTGTTTTCTAGATGGATTTTCCGGATATTTTCAAATTCCAATAGCACCCGAGGACCAAGAGAAAACCACATTCACGTGCCCTTATGGTACTTTTGCTTACAAACGCATGCCATTTGGACTTTGCAACGCCCCTGCAACCTTTCAAAGGTGTATGATGGCAATTTTTCACGACATGATAGAAGAATGCATGGAAGTATTCATGGATGACTTTTCAGTCTTCGGTGATACATTTAAATCATGTCTAGTTATTCTGGAACGAATGCTCATTAGATGCGAAAAATCAAATCTAGTACTTAATTGGGAGAAATGCCATTTCATGGTTAAAGAAGGCATCGTTCTTGGACATAAAATTTCAAAAGAAGGAATTGAAGTGGATAGAGCTAAAGTAGATGTAATTGCTAAACTTCCACATCCCACCAATGTTAGAGGAGTTAGGAGTTTTATAGGGCATGCCGGTTTTTACCGACGTTTCATAAAAGATTTTTCAAAAATTGCCACTCCTATGAATAAACTCCTAGAAAAGGATGCTCCATTCATCTTTTCAGATGAGTGTATCAAATCTTTTAATATTCTTAAAGAGAAACTCACTATTGCGCCGATCATGATAACACCAAATTGGAATCTACCATTTGAACTAATGTGCGATGCAAGTGATTTTGCAATGGGAGCCGTTTTAGGACAAAGGATTGAAAAACGATTTCAACCTATATATTATGCTAGTAAGACGTTACAAGGAGCACAAACGAACTATACAACTACTGAAAAAGAACTCCTTGCTATTGTCTTTGCTTTTGACAAATTTCGATCATATCTCGTTCTAGCAAAAACGGTGGTCTATACCGACCATTCTGCTCTTAGATACCTATTTTCAAAACAAGATGCTAAACCGAGATTAATCCGTTGGATCTTACTCTTACAAGAGTTTGATATTGAAATCCGAGATAAAAGAGGAGCAGAAAATCTCGCCGCTGATCATCTTTCTCGTCTTGAAAATCCCGAATTAGAAGTTCTAAATGAATCAGCCATACAAGACAACTTTCCTGATGAATATCTATTGAAGATAGATTATAAAGAAATCACATGGTTTGCAGACTATGCAAATTATTTAGTATGTGGATTCCTTGAAAAAGGATTATCGTACCAAAGACGAAAGAAATTCTTCAGTGATATAAAACACTATTTCTCGGAAGATCCACATCTGTTTAAAAGTTGTCCCGATGGAATAATACGCCGATGTGTATTTGGAGATGAAGCTAGTAAAATATTAAACCATTGTCACACAGGACCAACAGGAGGGCATTATGGGCCTCAACTAACAGCAAGAAAAGTTTATGATGCTGGATTCTATTGGCCTACAATTTACAAAGATGCACACCTTCTTTGCAAATCCTGTGATGCTTGTCAAAGGGCCGGAAAAATAAGTCAACGTGATGAAATGCCACAAAATGTCATCCAAGTATGTGAAGTATTTGACATTTGGGGTATTGACTTTATGGGTCCATTTCCAAAATCTCATAATAATCTATATATACTCGTAGCCATTGATTATGTATCTAAATGGGCGGAAGCACAAGCTCTCCCAACTAACGATGCACGAGTTGTAGTCAACTTTTTAAAACGTCTTTTTGCAAGGTTTGGAACACCGAAAGCTTTAATAAGTGATCGGGGTACTCATTTCTGTAATAATCAACTTGAGAAAGTTCTTAAAAGATATGGAGTAACTCATAAAATCTCCACCGCATATCATCCACAAACAAGTGGACAAGTTGAAAATACCAACCGAGCTTTAAAACGTATTCTAGAGAAAACCGTAGGATCAAATCCAAAGGAATGGTCCATTAAATTGGAGGATGCACTTTGGGCTTTTAGAACAGCCTACAAAACTCCAATTGGAACTACACCTTTTAGACTTGTTTATGGAAAAGCATGTCATCTTCCAGTAGAAATTGAACACAAAGCATTTTGGGCTTTGAAGACATGTAATCTTGATTTACATGAAGCTGGACGTCTACGATTAAGTCAACTAAACGAATTAGAAGAATTAAGACATGAAGCATACGATAATTCGTTAATCTATAAAGAAAGAACGAAGAAATGGCATGATAAAAGAATCAGAAGTTCAAAAGAATTTAAAGAAGGAGACAGAGTTCTTCTTTTCAATTCACGATTCAAGCTATTTCCTGAAAAATTGAAATCAAGATGATCTGGACCATTCATAGTCAAAAGAGTTTTCCCATACGGAACGATAGAATTAATAAATTCAAATGGGATTGAATTTAAAGTTAATGGTCACAGAGTTAAACATTACATACATGGTCCGATGGAAGTCGACAACGAAGTTAATCACAATTTCGACACCACAGCTAACTAAGTGTGGGGAGAATCAAGTCTTTAAAGGATAATATGTATTTCTGATAGAGTTAGATTGTCTGTTTTCATGTAGTTCTCGAAAATGGAACCCGAATGGTCTTTCCCTAGCAGACCCTAAAGAACTAGTCTTCTCCCCCCATTCTGAATTTTTATTTTTTTTAGGTTTTTACGAAATGAAGACTGCCTGTGAACTAAACCATGGTCTAATGCTACACGCTTTGATCACTAAAAGAAATAATGACATACTACCAAGTGAAATAGTATCAGTAATCAGAGAAAGAATGGACGGAGTTAGAAAAGAATCCAGATGCGAAGATAATAAGTTACAATTTGGTAAAGGAAAATCAAAATCCGCAACGAAAAGAAGAGCACGACACCTAGAAAGATGTCACAAATGCGGAAAATGGTCACATGGAGGTAAATGTTCAAATAATCAAACCTATTCAAATACCGAATTTGTTACTTTATGCAGAGACGGACCGTTCATATGTTTAGAAGAAAAGACACTGAATGCTCGAGGTTACGCCTATGTAGCCATGGAAAACCAATTAAACCGACTATCTTATGAATGAGATAGATCATATAACTAAGAAATCTATTTCACAGGTATGTCTGTACAGTTTTTATTTTTATTTTTATTTTTAACCTTTTGATAATAAACGCTAATTTGTTCGCTAAAAAGTATTAAATTGGTATTGAATAAAATTAGGTTTGGCGACCGAAATTATTGATATCATTCAAAAATTTATTACATCACTGCGAAATTTAACGTTTATTCTTAAGGTATAAATATATTTAAACAATCAACCCAAAATATTTCAAAAATTCGTCATGAGTTAAATTAGGTTTTGGAACCGAAATTACTTTACCGAAAAGAGGGGCGCATATTTTTGATAATATTTGATTGATTAAAGTGGGATAAAAAGACAAAAAGATTTTTAATTTTATTTTTACCATGTTTTTAAAATTAATATTTAAATCTTAAATTAATATTGTAAACTTTGTAAAAACAATATATTTAAAATTGTAAATATTTGAAAAATTAATATAAGTTTGGTGTGAATTTATAATATGAATTTTTAAATTAAGTTTGGTGTGAATTTTTAAAATATAAATTTTTAATTTTATGCATTTTAAATTTTTAGTTTGGTGTGAATTTTTAATATTAATTTTGAATTTCATATTTAAGTTGTGTGAATTTAAAAAACAAAAATTTACTTTATCTTATTAAGTTAAAAATATGATTTTTAAATTCGTCGTAAGTCGAAGACTAGGTCTTTGAACCGAAATTGCTTTACCCAAGGGAGGGACGAGAACTTTTATTATCATTATTTTTAATCTTATTAATTTAAAGTATGCCAAAAACATTAAAAAACCAAAAATCTTAGCTTTTAAAACAATCGCTACAAAAAAGACAAATTTTAAAATTTTGTCGAGGGACGGACTAGGACATCGATCCGAAATGACCTCGTCCTAAATAACAAGGGAAACAAAATCTTAAAATTAATTACTTAATTGTTTTAATAAGTTAATGATTATAAAAAAAAAAAAAAAAATAGCAAACTCCGCGAGTCGCGGAGTTTGAAGGGTTAAATGCCGCGAGTCGCGGAGTTTGAAGGGTTAAATGCCGCGAGTCGCGGAGGGACCAAAACCCAGAAAAAAAATAAAGAGCTGTAACAGATCAGTGCACTCCACAACTCAAAAACACAGCGAAAAACTGCCGAAAAAATCCGAAAAATACACCCCAAAATCACAATTTTTAACCGTTAATCACCAAATCTTTTACTAAAATCATGTTGAGAAGGATGCTATCTAGGAATTACTCAAGAAAAACGGTAAATTTCTACACCTAAACACCATTTAATCCGAAATTAGTGTTCTTGAGCCATTTTTTCCCCAATTTGATTTTGATGCTTTTTAGTGTAATTATGCTTAAATTGTTTATGTATTATGCTTGTATAACCTAGATTGATGCTGTTTAACATGATTAGAAGCTTTAAACTTCAAATTTTGAGTAATCTAGGGTTTGTGTTCTTGAGCAAATTTGGGGCTTTTTGATATAAACAGGTTATGGCCGATTTTTGTCATGAATTGTTGCTAAATTGAGTAGTGTAACATGTCTAGGTAGTTAAATGATCCAAACTTTGAGCCTAAACATGATTTTGAGAATTAAAGTGGACTTTCTCAAGTCTAAAATTCATGAACTTGATTTTTGAAAGATAATGCCATTTGAGACTTGTTTAATTGCTAGTAATGATTATTTTGACATGTTATTTGAGTTGAATGCTTATGAACTTGGCAAACATTTTCGTATATGCTTATTTGAAAAAGTGTAGATTTGATGAAAATATGAAAATGAGCTTAAGTTTGATATAAATTGATAATGTCATTGTAATTATTTTGATTGATGATTTTGCTGACACTAATGCATATTTGGATGCACAAAATTTGTGTTTGATGTGTTTTGCAGACTGAAAGGGGTGAATCTTCATCCCGAGCCCGTAATGCTCCTGCTGAGAATGCGGAACAACAGGAGGTGGATAACTACTACAAGCAGGATATACCTCATCCAGTCATGACCTTTTCTGATATGCACTTGGAAGAGTTGCACCCGAACCTGAGATTTGACAGACTTTGGATAGATTATCCAAAATATCAAAGGGGTTTGCATACTCTTCATTCTAAGGTTGTTGAGGTACCGAGGGTCATAGAATGGGGACCCTTAGAAGCTGTAGAATTGGCCGGGCCAATTAGAGAATTACTTGTACAGAGGTATGGTAATTCCACTTTTAATGACTGGGTACGTTTATTCACCATGTGTAGACCTGTATATAAAGTATGGTGTGAAGAATTGTTATGTAGTATAGAGTTGAATGATCGGGTAACTAGTTTAACCGATCGATCTTTTATTAGATTTTTGTTAGGCGGTTCGATGCGCCACATGTCTTTACTAGACATGGCTCAGGCTTTACGTATATATACGCCTGAGGAGTTAGCATCTGCCGATTGTAGAGGGTTGATACTAAACGGTAGAAAGATAGATGAAAATTTTGATACACACGGTGTGTGGAGTCAAATGACAAGCCATCACCGTTTCAAAGGGGGAAATTACTCTTATTTGGATATAGATAAAGCCGAATTAAGAGTGATTCATAGGTTTTTAGCTAATTCGATTACACAAAGGGGTAAGAACAAGGAAAAGGTAAATGAACAAGATTTGTTTTACCATATGTGTATTCGAGACCCACAAAGCGCTGTAAGTATACCGTATTGTGTGGGTTATTATTTATCAGCTATGGTTCGGGGGATGCGACCGCATAGCATAATTGGAGGTGGTATTTTTATTACTTTGATTGGTGAATATCTCGGTGTGGATATAAGTCGGGGGGGATTATTAGTAGAAGAACCAGAACCCCGCGATACTATAGGTTTAAATGTATACCATGGTGCGAAAGTTTTGAAGAGGCGAAATAACGCCGCAGTACGATACCATGGTAGACATCCACAGGTGGAGAGAAACCAACAGCAAGGTAATGTAGGAGGGGGGAATGAGATGCAAGAAATGCAAAGGTTTATAGCTTCTCAGGAATACGAAAATGCTAGACAGAGAGCATTTGAAGATTGGCAAGTTCATCAGAACCAAATCATAGCTCATTGCCAACATATAGGTAGAAACTATATTCCTACACCGAAACCCATCTTCCCTCCCTGGTCTATAGAGATGCAGCCACCATATCCTACGTATAACCCTGCCGAAGCATTCTATAGCACCTATGGTTATGCCTGGAACCCCTATTGGTACCAGTATCATCCCTAGTATATTTTTTTTTTTTTGTAATTTGTAATGATTGATACGTTTAATACTTTTGTTAATATTGTAATAGTTTTTATAATTGTCTAACTTTTATTCTTAAATTTTAATAATTTTTGAATGTGGGGTAATATACCAAACTTCAAAAATATGTATATATGTTTGCAGTTTATCTTATGTACACAACAGGGTAAAACAACGCATTTTCAAAGACTGGCATTAAGTTCACCAAAAGCAACTAATTTTGACGACAAGATGCAAAATATATGTGAAATAACAACAAGACGGAATGAACAAATGATGTGCACCATTTATCATTCAGCAAACAAACGCCAATATATTTGGAAACTTTGGTAAAAATTTAATCATTTTCACACAAATCACCCTCAATAATTGAAATTATTCCTGATTTCTTGCAAATGAGGGCATTGCAAGATCTTAAGTGTGGGAAGGGGTTAAATTCTTTCGGATTTTAAAATTTTTTTACTTTATACACTTGGTTACCATTAAAAATACTAGTAAAGCAGTAGTTGTATTAGAATCTAGTGCTCTCTGATAATAAAGAACAGCCCTGGTCTTATATACTGACTACCCAATTCTAGTAAAATTTTTCAAAATTTTTAATTAAATGAACTCAAAATCATGTTTATACATATTTATGAACGATAAAACTAGGTTTTAACACCGAAATTATTGTTACCTCGGAAAGGACATAAATTAAGAAACAAACCAAAATGTTAAAATTCATTTAAAATGGAATAGAGGACGATAAAAAGGAAAATAAAAGCCAAGTGTGGGAAAATTTACCAAGTTATCTTAAACATATGTCACATATATCTGTAACAAATAACTGAAAATACTTTTGCTTTGGACTAAACTAAACTGTTTTACCCGATAAAAGAAAAGAAGAGATGGATCTACACGATGAATCAATTCCATCATTAAAAGGAAGTAAAGTCTTCCGAAAAAGACACGCGCTTCTTGATTTAGGTCATGAAGTTGTCGTCCAGACCAGCTGTAGGTTGACGAAAAATCTAGAAAAGTCATCACTAAAATCAGCAGGAAATCCACGGACCTCAGCATTAAACAGGGTCGCCAAGTGGTCAGATTTATCCTAACCATGAGAAGGATTTATCTCGTACAATGGGGGGCACCATGCAAATTAGCTGGATAAGACTAATGAATCAGATCCCCAGAAAGGATAATCTCCTTAAAGATTAAAAATCAGCTTTTAAGACTGATATTACTCAATCCTTGAGATTGACCTTAAAGATTGAGAATTTAAACTCATGGAATTCAATGATATCTAAACTCGAGCTTGAACGAGAAAATATTTTGATCAAAATTACAAACCGATTTGTTTTCTGAAAACCCTATTTTCAATGCGTTCATTACCATTGAACGTAAAATCCTAGGAATTCACCTGGATTTCATTAGGTCACCTGAACTAAATCGGGTGTCAACCGTAAGAACGGTGGTTGCATAGTGGTCAAAGACAGGACCTTGTGCCATACCGAAAAAAAAAAATTATAAGGGTGAGCTTTACTATTGCTCCTACCAAGGATAGTAATTGCGTCCGACACGTTATAGACCATAATTAAAAGCATATCAGGGGACATTGCCTTAACAGTTGCTTGTTCAACGCTTTTCTTTACAACCGGACGGTAGTTTACCGAAAGGTAATATACGGGACAAGTGAACTGGACGTGTTGCTTTCCAATTACAAGGTTAGCAAGTGGATGACACAAAACCATAAGTTTTGAGCTAAAATTTTCAAATCTGAAACCCACCAAACCCACAAAAATATTTTGCAAACACCGGTAAAGGGTTATTCCGGAAAACTTATCTAGGGTAAAAACTAGATTTAATTTTCAAAAGATCAAATGTTTTCATAAAGATCCAATTTCCTTAATGGATCTAAATTTTTATAGTCATGTGGGACTGTAAACCATATCGTTACTACCATTGTTTATATCACCGTATAGAAATCACTGATGTACAAAGAGTGAAGAATAAAGAAGTGATTCTAGTATTTCAAGACGATATTGCTTGAGGACAAGCAACGCTTAAGTGTGGGAATATTTGATAATGCTAAAAACAAACATATATTTCATAGCATTATTCCTCAAGAAAGACAAGCTTTTAGTTGCAATTGTTCTATTTACAAGTGATATTCGTTTAAATAATAAAAGGTGAAGACAAAAGACAGATTCGACGAATTGAAGACGCAAACGACCAAAAAGCTCAAAAGTACAAAAGACAATCAAAGAGGTTCCAATTATTGATAAGAAACGTCTCGAAATTACAAGAGTACAAGATTCAAAACGCAAAGTACAAGATATTAAATTGTACGCAAGGACGTTCAAAAATCCGGAACCGGGACCAGAGTTAACTCTCAACGCTCGACGCAACGGACTAAAAATTACAAGTCAACTATGCACATAAATATAATATAATATTTAAATAATTCTTATAATTATTTATATATTATAATAAATAATAAAAACCGTCGGCAAGAAAAACTCCAAACTGATATGAGCTGTAATTTCAAACTCCGCGACTCGCGGAGTTTGAAGGCAAAAATGCCGCGAGTCGCGGAGGCCCTAAAGTCGAAAATCCCTATAAAAGCAACCGAATTCTGATCGCAAATCATCATCTTTTTCTTCTTCTCTTATAATACTACGTAAAAATTTATATTTATATTTTAATTTTAATTTTAATTTTAATTATAATTCTAATAATAAGGGTATGTTAGCGAATGTTGTAAGGGTGTAAGTCGAAATTCTGTCCGTGTAACGCTACGCTATTTTTAATCATTGTAAGTTATGTTCAACCTTTTTACATTAATGTCTCGTAGCTAAGTTATTATTATGCTTATTTAAAACGAAGTAATCATGATGTTGGGCTAATTACTAAAATTGGGTAATTGGGCTTTGTACCATAATTGGGGTTTGGACAAAAGAACGACACTTGTGGAAATTAGACTATGGGCTATTAATGGGCTTTATATTTGTTTAAATAAATGATAGTTTGTTAATGTTAATATAAAGATTTACAATTGGGCGTCCCTATAAATTACCATATACACTCAATCGGACACGATGGGCGGGGTATTTATATGTACGAATAATCGTTCATTTAACCGGACACGGGAATGGATTAATAGCTACTAGAATAATTAAAACAGGGGTGAAATTATGTACAAAGGACACTTGGTATAATTGATAACAAAATATTAAAACCTTGGGTTACACTCAGTCGACAACCTGGTGTAATTATTAAACAAAGTATTAAAATCTTGTTACAGTTTAAATCCCCAATTAGTTGGAATATTTAACTTCGGGTATAAGAATAATTTGACGAGGACACTCGCACTTTATATTTATGACTGATGGACTGTTATGGACAAAAACCAGACGGACATATTAAATAATCCAGGACAAAGGACAATTAACCCATGGGCATAAAACTAAAATCAACACGTCAAACATCATGATTACGGAAGTTTAAATAAGCATAATTCTTTTATTTCATATTTAATTTCCTTTATTTTATATTTAATTGCACTTCTAATTATCGCACTTTTATTTATTGTTATTTAATCGCACTTTTAATTATCGTACTTTTTAATTATCGCAATTTTATTTTATCGCACTTTTATTTATTGCAATTTCATTATCGTTATTTATTTTACGCTTTAAATTAAGTCTTTTATTTATTTAATATTTTACATTAGGTTTTAACTGCGACTAAAGTTTTAAAATCGACAAACCGGTCATTAAACGGTAAAACCCCCCTTTATAATAATAATATTACTTATATATATATATTTGTATTTTTATAAAAAGTAAACTAATATAGTGTTAAGCTTTGTTTAAAAAGATTCCCTGTGGAACGAACCGGACTTACTAAAAACTACACTACTGTACGATTAGGTACACTGCCTATAAGTGTTGTAGCAAGGTTTAAGTATATCCATTCTATAAATAAATAAATATCTTGTGTAAAATTGTATCTTATTTAATAGTATTTCCTTGTAAAAATTAATAGTATTTTATACCCCTCTGCTTTGACATCAGAATTCCAGGTGAATTCCTAGGATTTTACTTTAAATGGTAATGAACGCATTGAAAATAGGGTTTTCAGAAAACAAATCGGTTTGTAATTTTGATCAAAATATTTTCTCGTTCAAGCTCGAGTTTAGATATCATTGAATTCCATGAGTTTGAATTCTCAATCTTTAAGGTCAATCTCTAGGATTGAGTAATATCAGGCTTAAAAGCTGATTTTTGATCTTTTAAGGAGATTATCCTTTCTGGGGATCTGATTCATTAGTCTTATCCAGCTAATTTGCATGGTGCCCCCCATTGTACGAGATAAATCCTTCTCATGGTGAGGATAAATCTGACCACTTGGCGACCCTGTTTAATGCTGAGGTCCGTGGATTTCCTGCTGATTTTAGTGATGACTTTTCTAGATTTTTCGTCAACCTACAGCTGGTCTGAACGACAACTTCTTGACCTAAATCAAGAAGCGCGTTTCTTTTTCGGAAGACTTTACTTCCTTTTAATGATGGAATTGATTCATCGTGTAGATCCATCTCTTCTTTTCTTTCATTGGGTAAAACAGTTTAGTTTAGTCCAAAGCAAAAGTATTTTCAGTTATTTGTTACAGATATATGTGACATATGTTTAAGATAACTTGGTAAATTTTCCCACACTTGGATTTTATTTTCCTTTTTATCGTCCTCTATTCCATTTTAAATGAATTTTAACATTTTGGTTTGTTTCTCAATTTATGTCCTTTCCGAGGTTACAATAATTTCGGTGTTAAAACCTAGTTTTATCGTTCATAAATATGTATAAACATGATTTTGAGTTCATTTAATTGAAAATTTGTAAAAATTTTACTAGAATTGGGTAGTCAGTATATAAGACTAGGGCTGTTCTTTATTATCAGAGAGCACTAGATTCTAATACAACTACTGCTTTACTAGTATTTTTAATGGTAACCAAGTTTTAAGATAAAAATTTTAAAATCCGAAAGAATTTAATCCCTTCCCACACTTAAGATCTTGCAATGCCCTCATTTGCAAGAAATCAGTAACAATTTAAATTATTGAGGGTGATTTGTGTGAAATTGATTAAATTTTACCAAAGTTTCCAAACATATTGGCGTTTGTTTGCTGAATGATAAATGGTGCACATCATTTGTTCATTCCGTCTTGTTGTTATTTCACATATATTTTACATCTTGTCGTCAAAATTAGTTGCTTTTGCTGAACTTAATGCCAGTCTTTGAAAATGCGTTGTTTTACCCTGTTGTGTACATAAGATAAACTGCAAACATATATACATATTTTTGAAGTTTGGTATATTACCCCACATTCAAAAATTATTAAAATCTAAGAAGTTAGAAAATTATAAAAAATATTACAATATTAACATAAGTATTAATCGTATCAACATTACAAATTACAAAATAAATAAAAAACTAAGTAGACTAGGGATGATATTGATATCAATAGGGGTTCCAAGCATAACCATAGGTGCTATAGAATGCTTCGGCAGGGTTATATGTAGGATATGGTGGTTGCATCTCTATAGACCAGGGAGGGAATATGGGTTTCGGTGTAGGAATATAGTTTCTACCTATATGTTGGCAATGAGCTATGATTTGGTTCTGATGAACTTGCCAATCTTCAAATGCTCTCAGTCTAGCATTTTAGTACTGTGTGTAGCTATAAACCTTTGCATTTCTTGCATCTCATTTCCCCCTCCTACATTACCTTGCTGTTGGTTTCTCTCAACCTGTGGATGTCTACCATGGTATGGTACTGCGGCGTTATTTCACCTCTTCAAAACTTTCGCACCATGGTATACATTTAAACCTATTGTATCGCGGGGTTCTGGTTCTTCCACTAATAATCCCCCCCGACTTATATCCACACCGAGATATTCAGCAATCAAAGTAATAAAAATACCACCTCCTATTATGCTATGCGGTCTCATCCCCCTAACCATAGCTGATAAATAATAACCCACACGATATGGTATACTTACAGCGCTTTGTGGGTCTCGAATACACATATGGTAAAACAAATCCTGTTCATTTACCTTTTCCTTGTTCTTACCCCTTTGTGTAATCGAATTAGCTAAAAACCTATGAATTACTCTTAATTCAGCTCTATCTATATCCGAATAAGAGTAATTTCCCCCTTTGAAACGGTGATGGCTTGTCATTTGACTCCATACACCGTGTGTATCAAAATTTTCATCTATCTTTCTACCATTTAGTATCAATCCTCTACAATCGGCAGATGCTAACTCCTCAGGCGTATATATACGTAAAGCCTGAGCCATGTCTAGTAAAGACATGTGACGCATCGAACCTCCTAACAAAAATCTAATAAAAGATCGATCGGTTAAACTAGCTACCCGATCATTCAACTCTATACTACACAACAATTCTTCACACCATACTTTATATACAGGTCTACGCATGGTGAATAAACGTACCCAGTCATTAAAAGTAGAATTACCATACCTCTGTACAAGTAATTCCCTAATTGGCCCGGCCAATTCTACAGCTTCTAAGGGTCCCCATTCTATGACCCTAGGTACCTCAACAACCTTGGAATGAAGAGTATGCAAACCCCTTTGGTATTTTGGATAATCTATCCAAAGTTTGTCAAATCTCAGATTCGGGTGCAATTCTTCCAAGTGCATATCAGAAAATGTCATGACTGGGTGAGGTATATCTTGCTTGTAGTAGTTATCCACCTCCTGTTGTTCCGCATTCTCAGCAGGAGCATTGCGAGCTTGGGATGAAGATTCACCCCTTTCAGTCTGCAAAACACATCAAACACAATTTTTGTGCATCCAAATATGCATTAGTGTCAGCAAAATCATCAATCAAAATAATTATAATGACATGATCAATTTATATCAAACTTAAGCTTATTTTCACATTTTTATCAAATCTACACTTTTTCAAATAAGCATATACGAAAATGTTCGCCAAGTTCATAAGCATTCAACTCAAATAACATGTCAAAATAATCATTACTAGCAATTAAACAAGTTTCAAATGGCATTCTCTCTCAAAAATCAAGTTCATGAATTTTAGACTTGAAAAAGTCCACTTTAATTCTCAAAATCATGTTTAGGCTCAAAGTTTGGATCATTTAACTACCTAAACATGTTACACTACTTAATTTAGCAACAATTCATGACAAAAATCGGCCATAACCTGTTTATATCAAAAAGCCCCAAATTGCTCAAGAACACAAACCCTAGATTACTCAAAATTTGAAGTTTAAGGCTTCTAATCATGTTAAATAGCATCAATCTAGGTTATACAAGAATAATACATAAAAATTTAAGCCTAATTACACTAAAAAGCATCAAAATCAAATTGGAGAAAAAATTGCTCAAGAACACTAATTTTTGAATTAAATGGTGTTTAGGTGTAGAAATTTACTGTTTTTCTTGAGTAATTCCTTGATAGCATCCTTCTCAACATGATTTTAGTAAAAAATTTGGTGATTAACGGTTAAAAATTGTGATTTTGGGGTGTATTTTTTGGGTTTTTCGTGCAGTTATTTCGCAGTATGTGTTTTGTGGGTGTGTGGACTGATCAGTTTTTGCGTTATATTTTTTTTTCTGTATTTCGGTCCTCCCGTGACTCGCGGTGTTTGGACCCTTCAAACTCCGCGAGTCGCGGAGTTTGCTCTTTTTTTTTTATAACTTATAAATATTAAAACAATTAAGTAATTAATTTTAAAATTTTGTTTCCCTTGTTATTTAGGACGAGGTCGTTTCGGATCGATGTCCTAGTCCGTTCCTCGACAAAATTTTAAAATTTGTCTTTTTGTAGCGATTGTTTTAAAAGCTAAGATTTTTGGGTTTTTTTAATGTTTTTGGCATACTTTAATTCAATAAGATTAAAAATAATGATAATAAAAGTTCTCGTCCCTCCCTAGGGTAAAGTAATTTCGGTTCAAAGACCTAGTCTTCAACTTACGACGAATTTTAAAAATCATATTTTTAACTTAATTAGATAAAGTAAATTTTTGTTTTTAAATTCATACAACTTAAATATAAAATTCAAAATTAATATTAAAAATTCACACCAAACTTAAAATTTAAAATGCATAAAAATAAAATTCATATTTTAAAAATTAAAAATTCACACCAATCCTAATTTAAAAATTCATATTATAAATTCACACCAAACTTATATTAATTTTTCAAATATTTACAATTTTAAAAATATTGTTTTTACAAAGTTTACAATATTAATTTAAGATTTAAATATTAATTTTAAAAACATGGTAAAAATAAAATTAAAATTTTTTTTGGCTTTTTATCCCACTTTAATTAATCAAATATTATCAAAAATATGCGCTCCTCTTTTCGGTAAAGTAATTTCGGTTCCAAAACCTAATTTAACTCATGACGAATTTTTGAAATGTTTTGGGTTGATTGATTAAAGATATTTATACCTTAGGAATAAACGTTAAATTTCGCAGTGATGTAATAAATTTTTGAATGATATCAATAATTTCGGTCGCCAAACCTAATTTTATTCAATACCAATTTAATACTTTTTAGCGAAAAAATTAGCGTTTATTATCAAAAGGTTAAAAATAAAAAAAAATAAAATAAAAACTGTACAGACTTACCCGTGAAATAGATTTCTTAGTTATATGATCTATCCCATTCATAAGATAGTCGGTTTAATTGGTTTTCCATGGCTACATAGGCGTAACCTCGAGCATTCAGTGTCTTTTCTTCTAAACATATGAACGGTCCGTCTCTGCATAAAGTAACAAATTCGGTGTTTGAATAGGTTTGATTATTTGAACATTTACCTCCATGTGACCATTTTCCGCATTTGTGACATCTTTCTAGGTGTCGTGCTCTTCTTTTCGCTGCGGATTTTGATTTTCCTTTACCAAATTGTAACTTATTATCTTCGCATCTGGATTCTTTTCTAACTCCGTCCATTCTTTCTCTGATTACTGATACTATTTCACTTGGTAGTGTGTCATTATTACGTTTAGTGATCAAAGCGTGTAGCATTAGACCATGGTTTAGTTCACAGGCAGTCTTCATTTCCTAAAAAAAATAAAAATTCAGAATGGGGGGAGAAGACTAGTTCTTTAGGGTCTGCTAGGGAAAGACCATTCGGGTTCCATTTTCGAGAACTACACGAAAACAGACAATCTAACTCTAACAGAAATACATAAATCCCCTATACTTAGTTAGCTGTGGTGTCGAAATTGTGATTAACTTCGTTGTCGACTTCCATCGGACTATGTATGTAGTGTTTAACTCTGTGACCATTAACTTTAAATTCAATCCCATTTGAATTTATTAATTCTATCGTTCCGTATGGGAAAACTCTTTTGACTATGAATGGTCCAGACCATCTTGATTTCAATTTTCCAGGAAATAGCTTGAATCGTGAATTGAAAAGAAGAACTCTGTCTCCTTCTTTAAATTCTTTTAAACTTCTGATTCTTTTATCATGCCATTTCTTCGTTCTTTCTTTATAGATTAACGAATTTTCGTATGCTTCATGTCTTAATTCTTCTAATTCGTTTAGTTGACTTAATCGTAGACGTCCGGCTTCATGTAAATCAAGATTACATGTCTTCAAAGCCCAAAATGCTTTGTGTTCAATTTCTACTGGAAGATGACATGCTTTTCCATAAACAAGTCTAAAAGGTGTGGTTCCAATTGGAGTTTTGTAGGCTGTTCTAAAAGCCCAGAGTGCATCCTCCAATTTAATGGACCATTCCTTCGGATTTGATCCTACGATTTTCTCTAGAATACGTTTTAAAGCTCGGTTGGTATTTTCAACTTCTCCACTTGTTTGTGGATGATATGCGGTGGAGATTTTATGAGTTACTCCATATCTTTTAAGAACTTTCTCAAGTTGATTATTACAGAAATGAGTACCCCGATCACTTATTAAAGCTTTCGGTGTTCCAAACCTTGCAAAAAGACGTTTTAAAAAGTTGACTACAACTCGTGCATCGTTAGTTGGGAGAGCTTGTGCTTCCGCCCATTTAGATACATAATCAATGGCTACGAGTATATATAGATTATTATGAGATTTTGGAAATGGACCCATAAAGTCAATACCCCAAATGTCAAATACTTCACATACTTGGATGACATTTTGTGGCATTTCATCACGTTGACTTATTTTTCCGGCCCTTTGACATGCATCACAGGATTTGCAAAGAAGGTGTGCGTCTTTGTAAATTGTAGGCCAATAGAATCCAGCATCATAAACTTTTCTTGCTGTTAGTTGAGGCCCATAATGCCCTCCTGTTGGTCCTGTGTGACAATGGTTTAATATTTTACTAGCTTCATCTCCAAATACGCATCGGCGTATTATTCCATCTGGACAACTTTTAAACAGATGTGGATCTTCCCAAAAATAGTGTTTTATATCACTGAAGAATTTCTTTCGTCTTTGGTACGATAATCCTTTTTCAAGGAATCCACATACTAAATAGTTTGCGTAGTCTGCAAACCATGGAATTTCTTTATAATCTATCTTCAATAGATATTCATCAGGAAAGTTGTCTTGTATGACCGATTCATTTAGAACTTCTAATTCGGGATTTTCAAGACGAGAAAGATGATCAGCGGCGAGATTTTCTGCTCCTCTTTTATCTCGGATTTCAATATCAAACTCTTGTAAGAGTAAGATCCAACGGATTAATCTTGGTTTAGCATCTTGTTTCGAAAATAGGTATCTAAGAGCAGAATGGTCGGTATAGACCACCGTTTTTGCTAGAACGAGATATGATCGAAATTTGTCAAAAGCAAAGACAATAGCAAGGAGTTCTTTTTCAGTAGTTGTATAGTTCGTTTGTGCTCCTTGTAACGTCTTACTAGCATAATATATAGGTTGAAATCGTTTTTCAATCCTTTGTCCTAAAACGGCTCCCATTGCAAAATCACTTGCATCGCACATTAGTTCAAACGGTAGATTCCAATTTGGTGTTATCATGATTGGCGCATTAGTGAGTTTCTCTTTAAGAATATTAAAAGATTTGATACACTCATCTGAAAAGATGAATGGAGCATCCTTTTCTAGGAGTTTATTCATAGGAGTGGCAATTTTAGAAAAATCTTTTATGAAACGTCGGTAAAAACCGGCATGCCCTAGAAAACTCCTAACTCCTCTAACATTGGTGGGATGTGGAAGTTTAGCAATTACATCTACTTTAGCACTATCCACTTCAATTCCTTCTTTTGAAATTTTATGACCAAGAACGATGCCTTCTTTAACCATGAAATGGCATTTCTCCCAATTAAGTACTAGATTTGATTGTTCGCATCTAATAAGCATTCGTTCAAGATTAACTAGACATGATTCAAATGTATCACCGAAGACTGAAAAGTCATCCATGAAAACTTCCATGCATTCTTCTATCATGTCATGAAAAATCGCCGTCATACACCTTTGAAAGGTTGCAGGGGCGTTGCAAAGTCCAAATGGCATGCGTTTGTAAGCAAAAGTACCATAAGGGCACGTGAATGTGGTTTTCTCTTGGTCCTCGGGTGCTATTGGAATTTAAAAATATCCGGAAAATCCATCTAGAAAACAAGAGTAACTATTTCCGGCAAATCTTTCCAACATTTGATCTATGAAAGGTAAGGGAAAGTGGTCTTTTCTGGTGGCGTCATTTAATTTTCTATAATCAATACATACACGCCATCCTGTTACAGTCCTAGTAGGAATAAGCTCATTTTTCTCATTTGTAATGACAGTCATGCCACCCTTCTTAGGCACGCATTGAACTGGGCTTACCCATGGACTATCAGAGATTGGATAAATTAAACCTGCATCTAGCAGTTTAATAATCTCTTTCTTAACTACATCTTTCATATTAGGATTTAGTCTTCGTTGGCATTGCACATACGTTTTATGACCTTCTTCCATAAGGATTTTATGTGTGCAATACGAAGGACTTATTCCTTTAATATCATGAATTTTCCATGCAATGGCTGGTTTATGAGCTTTCAACACAGAAATGAGTTGTGATTTCTCATTTTCAGTAAGAGAAGACGATATTATTACAGGTAATTCAGATTCACCATGTAAATAAGCGTATTCCAAATGGTTTGGAAGTTGCTTTAACTCTAATTTCGGAGGTTCTTCTATCGATGATTTATATCGATATCTGTCTTCTTCTTTTAGCATTTGAATTTCTTCTGTTGTTGGTTCATATCCATTAGCTATAAGTGTAGCTAATATTTCAGCTTCATCAATTGGTTCATTACCTTCTCCTAAAGAACATTCTCCTGTTCCTTGTAATTCTGGAAATTCTTCTAATAATTCTGCATGTGCATCTATAGTTTGAATATAATAGCATGTATCATCTGCATATTGTGGTTGTTGCATTGCTCTGTCAACTGAAAAGGTAACACTCTCATCCTCTATACTTAGGGTCAATTTCTTACCGAACACGTCTATCATTGCTTTAGCCGTGTTTAAGAATGGTCTTCCTAATATGAGAGGAACTTGAGAATCTTCTTCCATGTCCAGAACAACAAAATCTACTGGAAATACTAAAGTACCAACTTTAACTAGCATGTTCTCCATTATCCCTCTAGGATATTTTATTGATCTATCGGCTAGTTGTATGCTTATTTTTGTTGGTTTCAATTCTCCAAGGTCTAGTTTAGCGTATAGTGAATACGGCATTAGATTTATACTAGCACCTAAGTCTGCCAATGCTTCTATTGAACTAAGACTACCCAGAAAACATGGAATTGTGAAACTTCCTGGATCAGATAATTTTTCTGGTATCTTATTCAACAGCACTGCTGAACAATTAGCATTCATAGTAACAGCCGAGAGTTCTTCCATTTTCTTTCTATTTGAGATCAGATCTTTCAAGAATTTAGCATATCTAGGCATTCCTGAAATCACATCAATGAAAGGAAGATTTATATTTATCTGTTTAAACATATCCAAGAATTTGGATTGCTCGGCTTCAAGTTTCTCTTTCTTCATTTTACTCGGGTAAGGAAGTGGTGGTTGGTATGGTTTGACATAAGGTTTAGCCTTAACTGTGTTATCTTTATTAACCTTTTCAACTACCGGTTCTTTTTCCTTATCTTGATCAGGTTGTGGTTCTTGTGGAGTAGGAATAGCTTCATCAGAAGTTACAGGTATTTCAGGTGGTTTAAGTGTTGTATCACTTCTTGTGGTAATAGCTTTAGCTATTTCATTCCGGGGGTTAGCATTTGTATCACTAGGTAGACTTCCCGATTTTCTTTCACCTATTAACCTTGCTAGGTTACTTACTTCTTGTTCTAGATTTTGAATAGAAGCTTGTTGATTTCTAAATGCTTGAGCATTTTGTTCATTAGTTTGTTTCTGAGATGTGAAAAACTGCGTTTGAGTTTCAACTAGCTTCGTCATCATATCTTCTAAATTCGGCTTTTTATCATCGGTTTGTTGTGGTGGTTTGTTTTGAAAATTAGGTCTTTGCTGATTGTAAGTATTATTGGATACTTGTTGATTGCTAGGACCTTGTTGGTTGTTGTATGGAATATTTCGGTTATAATTCTGGTTTTGATTGTAAATCGGTCTTGGCGGTTGATAATTATTCTGATAATTATTTCCAGGCCTTTGGTTTATGTATGAAATATTCTCTCTTTGTTCCATTGTTAATTCAATACTGAGACAATCTTTTGTCAAATGTGGTCCTCCACACTGCTCACAACTAATTCGTATTGAGTGAATATCTTTAGTCATCTTTTCCATTCGTCTCTCGACAGCATCTATCTTTGCGGAAATGGAATCTAAGTCATGGCTAGAATCGGCTCTAGCTGCTTTAGATGATCTAACGATATCTTTTTCTTGGTGCCACTCATGTGAGTGGGAAGCAGTGTTATCAATAATTTTGTAAGCATCAGTTTCGGTTTTCTTCATAATAGAACCACCAGCTGCTATATCTATGTCTTTCCTTGTAGTGATGTCGCATCCTTGGTAGAATATTTGTACTATTTGACAGGTGTCTAAACCATGTTGCGGACATCCTCTTAATAACTTTCCATATCTTGTCCACGCCTCATATAGAGTTTCATTCGGCTTCTGTATGAACGTAACAATTTCTGCTTGAAGTCTTACGGCTTTAGATGCAGGAAAGAATTGTTTAAGAAATTTGTCAACTAAAACATCCCATGTATCAATCGCCCCTTCAGGTAACGATTTCAACCAATCTTTGGCTTCTCCCTTTAAAGTCCAGGGAAATAACATGAGATATATCTGTTCATCCTCCACTTCTCGGATTTTAAATAGTGTGCAGATCCTATTAAAGGTACGTAAATGTTCATTTGGATCTTCCTTCGACGCACCACTAAATTGGCATTGATTAGTCACCATGTGTAGAATTTGTCCTTTGATTTCATACTCTGGCGCATTAATGTCTGGATGAGTAATTGCGTGACCTTGGCCAGTGCGTTTAGCTCTCATTCGGTCTTCCATACTTAAAGGTTCCAGATTCTCCATAATTGAATTTGTTGAATCGAAATCACTATAAGATTCTGATTTAATGGTTCGTTCCTCAACAATCTCTGTTTGAATGATTGGTGGTTCCGGAGGAAAGTTTAGTGGTTCAGGATCTACGAATCGTTCCTGAATATTCTCCGGATTCTCAATTGTGAGGTCGGGTTCAAAAAATGGATTATCGGAAATTTGAACTGAAGTACTTGGTCGACTGGATGACGATTCTAAAGAAAAATCAACGGCGGTAATATTTGCTAAATGTCTTGATCTAGTTACAGGTGGTGAACGTACAAAAGGTGGTGAACGTCTTGCTCGGTGCATTCACTGAATATCCTATTAGTTTTTAAAAGAAAAGAAAAATTATAATAAGTTATCCAATCAATAGACTTTTCTGATTTTGCCCACGTTTCGAATAGCCAAAAGATGCAGCAGAGGGGCAGGATTCATTTGGTCTCAATATAATTGAGGACTGTTTGGCTCCAATAACCCGGTCCACGTACAAATCCAACTATTACTACGAACCAGAAAATTTTGATGTCTATCAATTTAACCACTTAAAATAAATTTTCGTAATTTTAAGAAATTTAGATAAGAAGTAGAATAAAAATCTATGTCCTAAAACTAGAATAGCGAGAAATAAGAAAGAAAAAGAGCTCGTCGAAAAAAAATCGAAAAAGAAAAATAAGAAAAAAAGATAAAAGGCGACGGAAAAATAAAAGAAACTTATAAAACTTAAAAATACTTGACTAACCTAACCTTATTACTACAACTAACTTAAAATTATAATCGCAAATTGAGATTACTAATTGGAATGATAATTGATACATAGGTAAAAGTTGTCTAAAAATATTAAAGCTTACAGGAAAAACTATATCCCAAATGGAAATAACTTAAAAAGAAACTAAAACTTAAAAAGGCGTCGCAAAATTCTAAAGCACCTAAATCTTAGTCTAAAGAAAAAGCACTTAAGGAATTCTACGGCAAAGCCTAAAAATCTAGAAGTAAAAATAACTATTGCAAAAACTAAGTTTAAAACTAAATATGAGCTAAAAATACAAATATTACGCTAAAACGATTAAAAAGGGACAAAATATAAAAATATACAAAAAGTTGTAAAAATTACAATTTTTATAAAAATATTATTTATTTAATAAAACTACTAATTTTACAAATTAATTAAACTAATTTAACAAAATATTAATAAAAACTAAAATACATATTTAATTAAAACCTAATTAGGGTTTTATATTAATAATTATAATAATAATTCGTAATTAATGCCTGATTAGGGTTCTGTCGGCGTGTCAGGTTATCTCCGCGAGTCGCGGTATTTCAAACAGCAAACCCCGCGAGTCGCGGGGTTCAAAAATTCAATTGACAGCTTATTTAAAAATCGACGCGTTTTTATTTATTTATTTTTTATTTTTTTATTTTCTGTTTTTATATTTTTCTGTTTTATAATGTATAATAAAAACTTATAATTAAAAACTTAAATAAAAATAGAACTTCTTTATAAATTTAAAAATATCTTAAAAAGAGATTTATATATATTAAAAATTTTTATTTTTTCGGTTTTTTTTATGTTTTCTAATTTTCTGTTTTTATATAAATAAAAGATATTTAAATAAAACTTATATTTTTATAAACTAAAATAAAAATAAAGAAACTTATAAAACTTTTAACAAACTCTTAAAAATATATAAATTTTTGTTTTTCTTTTTATATTTTCGAATATTTAAAACGTACTTTTATAAAAACGAATTTTAATAAAAGTAAAATAAAAATCTTTTTTTTTTCATTAGCGTTGTGCTTCCGGCTTTTAAGAGTTCCCCGGCAGCGGCGCCAAAAATAACTTGATGTTTTAGCAGAGTGGTATAAAAATAGTTATTAATTTTACAGGAAATACTATTAAATACGATACAATTTTTACACAAGATATTTATTTATTTAGAGAATGGATATACTTAAACCTTGCTACAACACTTATAGGCAGTGTACCTAATCGTACAGTAGTGTAGTTTTTAGTAAGTCCGGTTCGTTCCACATGGAAATCTTTAAACAAAGCTTAACGCTATATTAGTTTACTTTTATAAAAATACAAATATATATATAAGTAATATTATTATTATAAAGGGGGGTTTTTACCGTTTAATGACCGGTTTGTCGATTTTAAAACTTTAATCACAGTTAAAACCAAATGTAAAATAATAAATATAAATACAAGACTTAAATTAAAGCGTAAAGTAAATAACAATAATGAAATTGCGAATAATAAAAGTGCGAAAAAATAAACTTGCGATAATTAAAAAGTACGATAATTAAAAGTGCAATTAAATAAAATAACAATAAAAATGCGATAATTAGAAGTGCAATTAAATATAAAATAAAGGAAATTAAATATGAAATAAAAGAATTATGCTTATTTAAACTTCCGTAATCATGATGTTTGACGTGTTGATTTTAGTTTTATTCCCATGGGTTAATTGTCCTTTGTCCTGGATTATTTAATATGTCCGTCTGGTTTTTGTCCATAACAGTCCATCAGTCATAAATATAAAGTGCGAGTATCCTCGTCAAATTATCCTTATACCCGAAGTTAAATATTCCAACTAATTGGGGATTCGAATTGTAACAAGGTTTTAATACTTTGTTTAATAATTACACCAGGATGTCGACTGAGTGTAACTCAAGGTTTTAATATTTTGTTATCAATTATACCAAGTGTCCTTGTACATAATTTCACCCCTGTTTTAATTATTCTAGTGGCTATTAATCCATTCCCGTGTCCGGTTAAATGAACGATTATTCGTACATATAAATACCCCACCCATCGTGTCCGATCGAGTGTATATGGTAATTTATAGGGACGCCCAATTATAAATCTTTATATTAACATTAACAAACTATCATTTAGTTAAACAAATATAAAGCCCATTAATAGCCCATAGTCTAACTTCCACAAGTGTCGTTCTTTTGTCCAAACCCCAATTATGGTACAAAGCCCAATTACCCAATTTTAGTAATTAGCCCAACATCATGATTACTTCGTTTTAAATAAGCATAATAATAACTTAGCTACGAGACATTAAATTAAAAAGGTTGAACATAACTTACAATGATTAAAAATAGCGTAGCGTTACACGGACAGAATTTCGACTTACACCTTTACAATATTCGCTAACATACCCTTATTATTAAGATTTAAAATTAAAATTAAAATTAAAATATAAATTATAAATATATATTACGTATATATTGAGAGAAGAAGGGAAAAAAGATGATGAAAAATGCTCAGAATTCGGTTGGCTTTATAGGGAGTTTCAAAGTTTGGGGCTCCGCGACTCACGGCACTTTTGGCCTTCAAAATCCGCGAGTCGCGGAGTTTGTAAATACAGCTCAGTCCCTTTTGGAGTCTTTCTTGCCGACGATTTTAAATATTAATATAATATATATATAATTTTTAAGAATTATTTATATATTATATTATATTTATGTGCATAGTTGACTTGTAATTTTTAGTCCGTTGCGTCGAGCGTTGAGAGTTGACTCATGTCCCGGTTCAGGATTTTCGAACGTCCTTGCGTACAATTTAATATCTTGTACTTTGCGTTTTGAATCTTGTACTCTTGTAATTTCGAGACGTTTCTTATCAATAATTGGAACCTCTTTGATTGTCTTTTGTACTTTTGAGCTTTTTGGTCGTTTGCGTCTTCAATTCGTCGAATCTGTCTTTTGTCTTCACCTTTTATTATTTAAACGAATATCACTTGTAAATAGAACAATTGCAACTAAAAGCTTGTCTTTCTTGAGGAATAATGCTATGAAATATATGTTCGTTTTTAGCATTATCATTACTATATAAGGAATATGAAGCGATTCAAGAGAAATTTTGGTAGGAACCACTTGAGTATACGTATTATGGTCTATTAGAGGTAGGGAAAGAATAACCACGTAGCTCAGATATTGTACAAGGAAGGCCTTTATTGCAGAATTGATAACCCGAAAATTTGTTATAGATATAGACACCCTGGATACTTAAGGAAAAAGTTCTGAAATAGAAAAAACTTTGGACTTACTTGCGGTAGAGCGATTGTTATGGAAACTCGCATGGATCCTGATTATAGTTAGGGGACGATTCATCACAACGTTTTATTGTCTCGAGGTTGTTTAATACCAGAGCGATAGAAACCTTATATCTAAGAACCTTAGTGTTATGACTGATAAGCCATTAACAACCATGAACGTTAAGTATTCTATAGGATAAGCTAATGGTAAGCTGGCAGAGATAGAGGAGTAATTTAAGGTAGTACCTTAAAATTAACAGGTGGGTCATTTGGAGATGACCTCATGCCAACAAAACTTGGAAGTTTTATATTAGTAGTTGGAAGGGATTAGTTACCCGCGCACAAGCAGATGTTATTTGAGAAGATTGATAAAATTTTTCACAGCAGTATAAAAAGATTTGGTTGGAATGTGTAACAACCCGTCCTTATCCACCTGGACGAAGTCATCAACATTTGGTCCCATTGCGATGATCGACTCCAAGTAATGTCCTTAAAATGAGCAAATGCACAGCGGAAGGCTTAATTCGTACCTGAGAATAAACATGCTTAAAAGTGTCAACCAAAAGGTTGGTGAGTTCATAGGTTTATCATAACAATCATTTCAATATTTTAATAGACCACAAGATTTCATATTCATAAACATAATACACTCGCAAGTGTATTTAAAGCATTCTAAGTGGTTGAGCACTTGGTAACCATACTTAACATTTAATCAATGTCGCATATTCCCTTTAT
This sequence comes from Rutidosis leptorrhynchoides, assembly GCF_046630445.1. Taxonomy (NCBI): domain Eukaryota; kingdom Viridiplantae; phylum Streptophyta; class Magnoliopsida; order Asterales; family Asteraceae; genus Rutidosis; species Rutidosis leptorrhynchoides. The sequence goes on along the minus strand of NC_092333.1, from coordinate 701,967,830 downwards.
TATGAAATCTCACTACACCGTACCAAGTGTAGTCACCAAAACGAAGTACTGTGCAACCGTTGAATACTGGTCGTCCAGTCCGGTTGGGGTTGTCAGGCCCGATAGATCTATCAACAGGATTCGCGTTTACAATACCCATGTAAATAGTAGTTACGAAGCTACAGGGAAATATGCCAGTGGTACAACTCAACGTAGAATATATTTTAAGTACTTGTGTCTATCTCGTAAATATTTATAAAAGCAGCGCATGTATTCTCAGCCCAAAAATATATATTGCAAAAGTAATTAAAAAGGGAGAAAATGAAACTCACCATACTGTATTTTGTAGTAAAAATACATATGACGTCATTTAACTAGTATAGGGTTGGCATCGGATTCACGAACCTATATCAATTGTATATCTATTAAAACATATAATGGGAATCACATAATTTCATTCATTAATATATATATTTTTAGTTATATAGAACTTATACTAAATTCCATTTAAAAATGTATACTTATATTATATCTTAAATTATATGATATATATATATATATATATATATATATATATATATATATATATATATATATATATATATATATATATATATATATATATATTTTGTATATATATTTAAAATGATTAATTCTATACCTTTAGTTATATTAATATATCTATATATTATATATATGATCAGTATCATATTAAAAATATCAAAAGTTTGTTATATGTAAGTATTTATATAAGAATGTTAATATTTTTGATATATAGTTATAAGAAATATTAATACAATTATAGTATATGAAATAAGTATATTGTGTGTACAAAATATTTATCCGTTTTAAAAAATAGTTTTGATAATAATGATTTACTAATATTAATAATAATAACTTTATTAATAATGATAATACTAATAAAAATGATATGGTTAATAACGATACTTATGTTAGTAATAATAATAATAATAATAATAATAATAATAATAATAGTTTTGATAATCATAATAAAAGATAATTTTAATAAAATGTTGGTTTTAGTAATAAAGATAATTTTAGTAATGACGATAATAATAATAATAATAATAATAATAATAATAATAATAATAATAATAATAATAATAATAATAATAATGGTTACTACCTTAAGGGCTCAAAAAGATAGCAAACCACCTAAGCCGGGACTCGAACCCGCGACCACCCGTTCACCCATCACCACACTAACCATTCGTCTGTTTCATTATTTCTGAAATAATACCCTCTCAAATTTTATTTATCCAGTTTATATTTTCATGTTTCTTGTTCTTCTTTAATACCAAATCGATTAATGAAATCAACAATCATAAAAACAAGGATTTAATACTTCAAAATAATAGTAACAATCAACATCAATTGTTTATTTTAATTGAGAAAAAAAAATAAAAAAATAAAAAAAACATTATAGCAGCGACGGTTGTATCAAAAAAATATATATAGTTTTTGATTTGGGGAACGTATTAGACCAAACTTATAACATGAAAATGATTGTAATCCATTCCTATAAACTATTAGAATCGTTAATTTGACTCGAAACTTCAAAACGAACTCGAATTTTACTATGAACATGACAGTTGACTTTTTAAAAATGGAACTTTGACTCGAGAATTAGAAATCGTTATGAGGAATTAGGAGTTCAAACTTTGCAGATAATTTGAGTGAATGATTACTAACAAAACTACATTGAAGGATTTTTAAATTGAATTCAATTTCGATTTATGAGCAAAAATAGTATATACAGAGGCTAGCGACTGTTAAAAAAAAATATATATTTATGTTCCCAGATTTTTACGAGTGGCAGGCTGTTTATATAATGAATTAGCAACAATAATTTGAAAAAAAAACTTTGTTTTGTTGTGGATGGAAGTTGACGCAGGTTCACGAGAAGAACAGGAGATAGGGAGAAAAATAGAACTGATTAGGTATTAAGTGTAATTATTTGTCATCCAGTATCTTATTCGGTTAATATCAGAAATTAATATTCAGAAGAAAAAAAAATACTAATTATAATAATGATAATTTTTTTTTTCATGGTAAAAATAATAATAACACTAATGTATCAATTTATATGCTTTAAATTTCATAACTATATATATATATATATATATATATATATATATATATATATATATATATATATATATATATATATATATATATATATATATATATATATATATATATATATATATATATATATATATATTATAAAAACAAAATAACAATCTGGATAATACAGATATTAATATACCTTTTAATATTACTATTAATATTAATAATAATGATATTAACTATAAAATGATGCAAATAATGCTATTAATGATAATAAACTGCATTTATTTTTATGATAACGATTTTTATTGATAATGTAATAACTTAACGAATCTTTAGTCACATGTGGGAAAATAGAATAAAACTTAAAAAAAAAATGGTAACATCCAACCAATTAGTGTCCAATCAATTTGGCACAGTTTTAATATTATTCAATTAGTCACAGTTTATTATATCGATAGATGTTTTAAGTTTAACGGTAGTATATATTATAATATTATACTAACATTACATTTTACAATCAAAATAAAACAGTAGTCATGGAATGATAAACAAATGCTACAATCGTAAACTAAATGAATTCGAAATCATTTATTTTTGAATTACGTTTTATTTATTATGTTTTAATAATAATTTAATTATTTCGTAGATCATAACTTAGTTTAAATTATTAGTTCATATAATACTTTATTTAATGTTTCTAATTATTACTTATATACTTATATACACATATACATATTTATTTATATTTATTGTTCGTGAATCGTTGAAAATAGTCGAAGGTCAATTGAATCAATCTAAACAGTTCAAAATTTTTAAGACTCAATATCACAGACTTTGCTTATCGTGTCGAGATCATATAAATATTTGGTCGGAAATTTCCGGATCATCACGATACCTACCCGTTAAAGAAATTTCGTCCCGAAATTTTGATTGGGATAGTCATTGTTAACATAAATATGTTTTTATGACTCATATGAGCTGATAAATAGAGGTTTATTACTATTGAGTAATAAAGATAGAAAAATTCGATTATTCGAAGAGTACAAGTGAAGTTATCACAAAAGAATGAAATGAAGAAATAGAGATTCGTCTTAGCTTTTGACGTAGGCAACTGATATTGCTCTAAACATACATATTATTCAACGCAATATCACTTATATTTCATAGGTTTTTATCATCTACAAAGACATTCAATGCGCATTTCACGAGAAAAACTACAAAAGAGTGAAGTTAGAAGAAACGACGATAAAACGATAGTTTTAACTTGATTTATATCAAGAAACGTTTATCCGAATGAAAGTACAAGATGAAAGAAGAAAAGAGTTCAAATGAGAAGTGCCAAATCAGTACATGTCAACACGGGATCAACAAAGAACAACTGAAGAAGAAAAATGAAGAAAACTGTTATTTGATCTTACACGAATCATGTATGTCTACACGAAACGTGTAGATATCTGGTCTTACACGAATCGTGTGAGCATACACGAATCGTGTAATGTTAGGCCACAAGACTTTCCAGAACGTGAAATGGGGCGGCTGGCTTTTTAATTTTAAAACAATTCTTTAACTCAATGGAGATACAGCAGGAATTCAACAAAACATTCACCAACTACTACTTCAATTATAAATATGGAGTACGTTCAGAGTTGGAGAGAGAGATACACACAAAATCACTATATCAAATTACTATTGTTATTTTTACTTGTACCTATTGTAATTAGTTTCAAGTATCAATTATTAAGGGGGTATTGTTCGTGATAAAGGGTGTTATTGTACGCGTGAAAGGGGTGTTATTATTGTAATTTTTCTACTGTTTGAAGTTAATGCAAGTGAAGATATTTTAGTAAGTTTACTCTGTTAAAATTAGCGTTGTTATTATGTTTGCATATCTATATTTTTATGTCTACCTTAGTGTAATGAATAGCTAAAATTCCCTAGTGTTTGCTTAAATGTAGAGCCCCTAGTGAAATGGATTGTTACCATTAGTAAAAGTTAAAATGTAACTTTAGTATTTTTAATATTGAGCCTAGTTAAAAGAACCATTTTTATGTAATTAGGTATTTAACCCTTGCCACTTAATTTATTAAATTTAAATAACGAAAGTTGTTTTTATTTACATAAATTGAGCTTCAACATTAAAAATGATCTAGACGAATTTATGGATAAGTTATTGACACCAATTTAGAAATAAACTTCGGTGGTTTGGGTGATATCAATAAGTTATATGAAGGTGAAATTATAAAAAGGGAAACCGTTATAAATTAGGTATTGGCGAAGGTCAAAACTAGGCTAGGTCTCAATTTAAATACTTAGGGAATAGTAGCTTTCTAAAAAGAATCCAATGAAAATAAGATTTTATTTAGTTAAGTTGTAACTTTATATTTATTCGAGAGAAAAATGTAAAGTTTGATACTAGAACATTTTAAATAGGGCGTAAAACTTAAAACAATCCATGGACCTAGGGGTGACACAATTAAGTAAACACTCTCATTTATCTCATTTATATTTCTTATAAAAGTATTAAGTTTATTATTTACGAAGTATTATTTTAAAATATAAAAAAATACATAAAAATAGTTAATTTTCGTAACAGTTATTTGTCACATCTTTTTACTCATACACGAATCGTGTATCATCACACGAATCGTGTAGGCCTTGAATACGGCTACAGTACCCGTAGGTTAAATTTAGGGTTTTTAATTATTTAATATTATATATTTAGGTTTTTAGTTATTTTAATTATTATACTTAGGTTATTTTTTTTATATAATTAGTTTTAATTATTATAAAATACTTAAATACATGTTTTAATTCTAAAAATTAGTATTAATTATAAGTTTATAAATTGTAACTAGTTTATAATTAGTAAATTAATTAATTTCCTTTTTATTTGTATTAGTTTAATTAAAAATGTCATTTAGTTAAGTTAAATAAGTTTATATAATAATTACTTAAAACAAAATTCTAAATATATAGTTTTATTGAAAATTACTATTTTACTAATTACCATCTAGTAATATAATTATCGTATCATAATTAGCATAATTTCATTTAGTTTCTTTTTAAGTTAATTATTGTAATCTTGTAATTTTATTTAGTAAATTAGTTAAGTTATTTTCTTTTACTGCTACCATAAATTGCCTAATCCAAAACCCTCTTTAATTAAGTTTGACATCAAAGACTATTAAAAACCATTAAACACTCCATCTCCCTGTGGAACGAATCGGATTTACCAACAAACTAAACTACACGGATAGGACTAGTTGCCTATATATATGTGTGAAATCAACCTAAAATCAATAAAATACCACATATACAATAAATCAATTCGTGTAACAAAACAACTCAAATCCGTTCATAAATAAAGGTCTCGATCGCACACATCAACTTTTTGGCGCCGCTGCCGGGGATTTTGCAGTTAAATAAATAGATAATTTTTCTGATTCATAGTAGTAGTTGGATTTGTACGTGGACCGGGTTGTTGGATCACCAATTTTATTGGTCAATAGAAGGATCCTGCCCCTCTGCTGCATCTTTTGGCTATTCAAAACGTGGGCAAAATCAGAAGGAAAATCTGTTGTTTAAGGGTTTTTATCATTGTTTTTATGTTATTCGATCCTCTCGAGGAAATTCATTTCCAAGAAAGTTCAAAGTTTTTGAATAAATCCTTTAATTCTTTGTACAATTTCCCAAATTGTATGATCCGTTCAATCCTAAACTCGTTAAACTTAATCCGGAACCTCAAAGAATTAATAAAGGACAAAAACAACAAAAAGAAATAGGAAGTACTAGTAATTTTAAAACATCGAAAAACACTAAAAAAAGAGAAACAAATAGGTAACCCTAGATAAACCTTTAGTGAAGTGATCTCATAATAGAAATTAATGTATGAACTTACGTTCCTCCAACGCTGAATTAACTCCTTCACATCCTGAACCCGAAAGAAGATTCCACGAACGCTTAAGAACTCAAGAAGTAGAATCTCTTGCTAAAAATTTAGAGTCACTTTTCTTAGAATCCGACTCTGAACCAATAATTCAACCAATCATAGAGCCGATTATTAAAGAAGAAGAAGAAATGGCTGATACAAATCAAACGATGGAAGCATTAATGAAGGCCACAAGAAAAGGTCAAGGCCACGCAATCATCCAACCCACGATGAGTGATGTCTTTGAAATAAAAGGTCAATTTTTACACATGGTAACTAATACATGTCAATTCGGTGGAGCCCCAAATGAGGATGCTAACGAGCATCTTCGTAAGTTTGTAAGCATTTGCAAGCTTTTCAAAATCAAAGATGTCACCGATGAAGTTGCATGTTTAAAAATCTTTCCATGGTCATTAAAAGATGATGCAAGAGATTGGCTAGACTCATTACCAGAAGGTTATATTGAAAACTGGAATGATATGATGGATAAATTTTTGTCAGAATTCTTTCCTGCTTCAAAAGCAGCAAAATTACAAAGTGACATAAATCACTTTAAACAAAAGCCTAATGAAACTCTTTATGAAGCTTGGACCCGATTCAATAAAATGCTTCGAATATGTCCTCAACACGGGTTGAATACATTCCAAAAGGTCCAAATATTCTATAAAGGAGTCAATGTGACAACTAGAAAAGATATAGATGTTGCAGCTGGAGGTTCGATCATGAAGAAAACACCTGAAGACGCTCACACAATCATTGCTGATTTAGCTTCCCATTCTCATAATTGGCATCAAGAAATAGAATTTTCTAGATCATCAAATGTTGCTAGTATTGAAAGCAATGATGAAATTGCTTCTTTAAAAGTTCAAATAGCAAATCAAGCAAGACAAATCGAGAAAGTAACCAAGGAAATGCATTCTATCAGAGTAGGATGTGAACTGTGCCAAGGTCCCCATCTTACTAGAGATTGTGATCAAAGTACAATGGAAGAACAAGCAAATTTCTTAGGATACTTACGAAAAGGTGAAATGAACTTCAGTGATTTTCCAGCTATAGAAGCAAACAACCGAAAATATCCTCCTATAAACAGCTATCAAGTAGGAGGACCTTCAGGATCAAATAATAATAACTATCAAAATAATAATAACTATCAAGGAGGAAATCCAGGTTACCAAAATAACCGGAATTTCCCAAATCAAAATCAAAGAAATCCGCCACCAGGTTATAATAACCGAAATCAACCTCAACGAAATTATCAAAATAATTTCCAACACACACAACCACTAGCATTCAATCAACCACAACCATTAGCAATTATGCAACCTCAACCTGAGAGGAAATCTGGTTTAGAAGATCTCTTAAGAGATTTTATGGTTAAGCACGAGCAAAATGCAGAGCTCCAAACTCAGCAAATCCGAAATCAACAAGCTACAATACAAAACTTAGAAAGAGATGTTGGAAGGATCTCACAGTTACTATCAGAGAGACCACCAGGTACTCTCCCCTCAAATACTCAAGTAAATCCCAACAACCCCCAAACAAGGAACGAGCATGTAAATGCTATAACTACTAGAAGTGGTTTAACTACTAAACCGGAGACTACAAAATCCCCGGAAGTTCCTTTATCTCCTTCTATTTTACAAATACCGGTTGATGAAAATGAGCAAGATGACAAAGAACAAGAAAAAGATGATCCACCTGAGGTCATGCCAAAGAAAAGTGAAGAACCACCAGTAAAGGCGCATAAGGAACCTATTCCTTACCCGAAAGCATTAAAGAAAGACAGACTCGCAAGGCAGTATGAGAAATTTGCGGACATGATTAAGCAAATTAGCATTAACATGCCACTCGCGGAGGTTCTTAGGGATATGCCCAATTACGGGAAGTTTTTAAAGGATCTCATATCCTCGAAGGGTAAATACCACGACGTTTCTGCCACATTCCTCCATGAGGAATGTTCGGCCATCTTAAAGAAACAAAATGTACCTCCAAAATTAGGAGACCCTGGTAGTTTTATCATACCATGTATGATGGGTGATTCGGTAGTGTACGATGCACTAGCCGACCTAGGTGCAAGTGTTAACTTAATGCCTTACTCGTTATATTTAAAACTTGACTTAGGAGACTTAAAACCAACCCGAATGGGTATTCGATTAGCAAACCAATCATTTGATACTCCAATAGGTATAGCCGAGGATATACTTGTAAAAGTTGGCTCACTCATCTTTCCCGTCGACTTTGTTATTCTAGAAATGCAAGAGGACACAAAAGTTCCTATCATTTTAGGACGTCCTTTCCTAAATACTGCAGATGCTATCATCAATGTCCAAAAAGAACAATTAAGTCTAGGTGTGGGAAACGAGAGAATAATTTGTCACATTGACAAAGCCATGAAAAGACCTACTTCCACCGATGACTCTTGTTTTCAAATTGATGTTATAGACCTTTGTGTCGAGAATGAATTGAAGGAGCTACTTGAAATTGATATCCCGGGTTTAGCCCCGGTAAGTGAGAATGAATACTTCAATATTGATAAAGATTTTGATGAGTTAATGAAGGTGGTCACGGATGACGAGACCATAATAGAAGAAATTCCCATGGAAGAGGAATCGTTTGAGGAAATCAAAAATGAAGATAGATTTCGTATAAAAAATTCCTTAGAAGAACCACCCGTACTAGAGCTTAAAGAGCTACCCAAACACTTGGAGTATGCTTATCTCGAAGGTACATCTAAATTACCAGTAATTATTGCTTCACATCTTTCAGATAATGAGAAGGATAAGCTAATTTCTGTATTAAAAACCCATAAAAAGGCTATAGCCTGGAAAACAACCGACATTCCGGGAATAAACCCGTCTTATTGTACACATAAAATTCTCCTTGAGAATGACTACAAACCCGTAGTACAAAGACAACGCAGGCTAAATCCCAACATGAAAGAGGTTGTTAAAAAGGAGGTCGTCAAGCTTCTTGACGCCGGGTTAATCTACCCCATCTCCGATAGTCCATGGGTTAGTCCAGTACAAGTAGTACCCAAAAAGGGGGGTACAACCGTTATATTAAATGAAAAGGACGAACTCGTCCCAACTAGAACAGTTACCGGCTGGAGAGTCTGTATTGATTACAGACGTCTAAATGATGCCACTAGAAAGGATCATTTCCCGTTACCTTTTATTGATCAAATGCTTGAACGATTAGCGGGAAAAGAATATTATTGCTTTTTAGACGGTTTCTCCGGTTACTTCCAAATTCCAATTGATCCCAACGACCAAGAAAAGACCACATTCACTTGTCCTTTCGGTACCTTTGCCTATCGCCGCATGCCGTTTGGTTTATGCAATGCACCCGGAACCTTTCAAAGGTGCATGATGGCAATCTTTGATGATATGGTAGAGGATTGTATGGAAGTCTTCATGGATGACTTTTCCGTGTTTGGAGACTCCTTTGAATCGTGTCTTTTCAATCTAGAACATATGCTTATCCGATGTGAGAAAGCAAACTTGGTCCTAAATTGGGAAAAATGCCACTTCATGGTGAAGGAGGGCATTGTACTTGGTCACAAAATATCTCGTGCGGGAATAGAGGTAGATAAAGCTAAAATTGAAATTATCTCTAAGCTACCTAAACCATCAAATGTTAAAGCAATTAGAAGCTTTCTTGGTCACGCAGGATTCTATAGGCGATTTATCAAAGATTTTTCTAAAATCGCCCGCCCATTGACCAAGCTTCTTGAAAAGGATGCTCCATTTGACTTTGACACTAATTGCGAGAATGCATTCTCGATTCTTAAGTCAAAACTCACACAAGCTCCCATTATGGTATCTCCAGATTGGAGTATGCCATTTGAGCTAATGTGCGACGCAAGCGACTATGCTTTAGGTGCTGTTTTAGGACAACGTCCCGATAATCATTTTCTTCCGATTTATTATGCAAGTAAAACTCTAACAGGAGCCCAAATTAATCATACCACCACGGAAAAAGAACTCCTAGCGGTTGTTTATGCATTTGATAAATTTCGGTCATATTTGGTGTTGTCCAAGACCATTGTTTACACGGACCATTCGGCACTTAGGTATTTATTCTCGAAACTAGATGCAAAACATCGTCTCATACGTTGGGTTCTTTTACTTCAAGAATTTGACATTGAGATACGTGACAAGAAAGGAGCTGAGAATCTAGCTGCCGATCATTTATCCCGACTTGAAAACCCCGAATTAGATAAACTTGATGATACAATCATCAAAGATACATTTCCTGACGAATCTCTAATGAGGGTTGAAAAAGAATCTGAAATCCCATGGTTTGCCCATTTTGCAAACTATCTTGCTTCAGGCATTCTACAAAAAGGACTTACTTATCAGCAAAAGAAGAAATTCTTTGCGGATTTAAAGTCTTATTTCTGGGAATACCCAGACCTATTTCGTGTTGGTGCGGATCAAATAATTCGCCGTTGTGTGTACGGACAAGAAGCTCAACAAATTCTTGAGCATTGCCATCAAGGGCCAACCGGCGGTCATTTCGGACCAAACCACACTGCAAGAAAAATCCTTGAGTCGGGCTTTTATTGGCCCACGATCTTTAAAGATGCCCATGATTTCGTTCGGACTTGTAACGCATGCCAACGAACGGGTAACATCACGAAAAAGGATGAGATGCCTCAAACCGGCATCCAAGTTTGTGAAATCTTTGACATTTGGGGAATCAATTTCATGGGACCCTTTCCAAGTTCACATAAGTGTAAGTACATACTAGTAGCCGTTGACTATGTATCCAAGTGGGCTGAAGCAAAAGCTTTGCCTACAAATGATGCTAGGGTGGTGGTAAACTTCTTGAAAAATCTCTTCTCACGCTTTGGAATCCCAAAAGCACTCATATCCGACCAAGGAACACATTTTACCAACAACCTTCTTGAAAAGGTGTTGAAGAAGTATGGCGTAACTCATCGTTTCTCTACTCCGTACCACCCACAAACAAGTGGTCAAGTGGAGAACACGAATCGTGCCTTAAAACGCATACTTGAGAAGACGGTTAATAACAACCCTAAAATCTGGCAACGCAAGTTAGATGACGCGTTGTGGGCTTTTAGGACTGCGTATAAAACACCAATAGGTACCACGCCATTTAGACTTGTATACGGTAAAGCGTGTCATCTACCTGTTGAAGTTGAACACAAGGCGTACTGGGCTATGAGAGAATGTAATACCGACCTTGTACAAGCCGGAGAAAATAGGTTATCACAACTTAACGAACTAGATGAATTAAGATTACAAGCCTACGAAAATTCTAAAACATATAAAGAAAAAACTAAAGTATGGCACGATGCACGATTAAAAAAGAAAGAATTTGAGCAAGGGGATAAAGTATTGGTATTCCAATCACGTTTCAAGTTTTCACCTGGTAAACTTAGATCCCGATGGAATGGGCCATATATAATAAAACAGGTTTTTCCATCTGGATATGCAGAGTTGTATGGTAAAGACGGCGGAACTTTCAAAGTGAACGAACACAGACTCAAGTTATACTTTGAAGAAATCAATACTACGGAAAGAGACGAAACCACCTTCTACCCTAAGGACAAATAAATTCAGGGTAACTCTAAGGTTTTAAACTCCATTCTCGATTTTTATTCTTATCTTTAAGAGTGGGGTTAGATTGGTCTTTCCCTAGCAGACCCTAAAGAACTAGTCTTCTCCCTCCATTCTACCTTTTTAATTTCTTTTGGTTTGTTTTTATTGTTTATTTTCAAGATGCGAGGTCAATATATCTACAACCACTTCATTTTAATATGCGATAAGATTTTACCAAGAGATGTGGTGTTAGATATTAAGAAAAGATGCGATGCGACGAGAAAAGGAGAAAGACAAGATTATAATGAGAAAAATTATGGAAAAGGCAAATCAAAATGCGCTAAAAGGCGTCGGGCACGTCAATTGGGTAAATGTGAAAAATGTGGAAAACCAGCTCACTCAGGAGATTGCCCAAAGAACCAAACGGACTCTAATTTCGAGTACGTAACTTTATGCCGAGAAGGGCCTTTCAAATGTTTAGAAGAAAACCTCTTAAACCCACGAGGTTACGCCTACGAGGCAATGGGAAGCGAAATTTCGCGACTCGACTACGAAGCGAGTCAACGTGGGTTCACTATCTAATTCTTTTTCTCGTCGATTGTATGTATGTGCATATTTTATTTTTATTTTTTTTATTTTGTGTGTATTTTGGTTTATATTTGTTTGCAGTGAGTTTTATAAAAAGGTCTACTATTTAAAATTGATTAAACTTGAATTTAATCTGTTTTCATTGAAAACGATAATGTTAAAGTGTTAAAACTGAATTATTGTTGTTCAAATTGCACGAAATTAATTGTTAAAATTTTAAGATATCATTTAAATAGTAAATCACGAAAACAAAATAAAAATTAAAAAAATTCTTTCTACTAAATTGAGGGGAAACGCCTTGAGTTTAACTTGTTTCTTTGAAAATGAAAATGTTAGGTGTCACAACTGAATTTTTATTTTTCAAAAATTGTACAGAATATTTGTTAAATTCTAAAAGTCTATAGTAGATTGCAAAAATATACTCTTTTATCAATAACCGTAAAAATATATAACTTGTAAATCTTTGTCGTGGATAATGATAGGTTTGACAACCGAAATTAATCTCTACCTAGACGATAGGAAACAAAGTTTTAAGTTTGAAAATTAGTTGATTTAAGGGTATATAACAAAAATAGAGTGAATTTTTATTTATTTAATTTTTATTTTTCATGTACTTGTTTTTATTTTATTTATTTTCGATAAAACTATAAAAACTTTAAACTTTTAATTAATTGAATTTTATAAATTGAAATTAAAAATTTATAAACAGATTAAGATCAGGTGTAAAAAACTGAATTTCCGTTACAAATATAAATTTATAAAAGATATTTTGAATTCAATTGATTTTAAGTTAAATAAAAATAGAGTGTATTTTACATTATGTAATTTTAATTTTTTATGAACTTGTTCTAAAATTAAAAATGTTAATATTTTTAACACAAAAATAGAGTGTTTTTATTTTATTTTTGAATTTGTTTTCAGAAAAACTATAAAAACTTTAACTATTAATGAATTGAATTTTATAAATTTATTTTTAAGATTTATAAACGGATAAAGAACAGGTATAAAAACCGAATTTCCGTTACAAATATAAATCTATAAAAGAGATTTTAAATTTAATTAATTATAAGTTATACAAAAAAAAAAAAAAAAAAAATACAGCTGAAATTAAGCCTTACACGATTCGTGTACCCCTACACGATTCGTGTAAGGCCAAAAATCTGGCCATATCAGAACGAGCAGCAGCTGCTTCTCTCACTCTTTCCCCATTCCTATTTTTCTGCTGTGACGAAGCTAAAACCCCAAAAACCCCAAAAACGCACCAAATCACTAAATTAACGCTCTCAATCTCCTCTAAATCTTCAATCTTTCAACATGCCTAGATTGGTAAGGATTTTTAACCCATTTTACCTAGTGTTCTTCAAGTTTTTTTTTCAATTTTTTCTTTTTAACTTTAATCCGAATTTTAGCCATGTTTTTGTTCATTTTTGCTTGATTATTGCTATATGTATGTTGTTAGTAACATAATAAACCCGATTAGCATGAAAAATTGATGTTTAATTGGTGATTGAAATTAGGGTTTATACAAAATTGGGGAAAATTAGGAAATTGATACCGAGGTGTGTTAATTTAGTTATAATTAGTTGTTTTTGAGTGTTTTGTTAGTAGATAGAACTTGTGAACATGATTTTGATTGCTTGATTGTGTGATTTTTAATTTTAGTCTAAATTTGTTAAGTTTTGTCATTTCTATGAATCAAGTATGCGTTTTAATGATGTTAAAGATGATTTAGAAGCTGAGATACGCGTAATGTGATTGAATTGAATTAGATATGCTTAGAAAAATTGCGTGTTTTCACTTATGAATTAAACTTTTTATATGAAACTTGATTTTTGAATTATGATTTGTGGTTTGTTTCTGCTTTGTTTTGAATTATAGAACTAAATCTCCCAAGTTTGTTGAATTAAATTGATTAAGGTGGTGTTGAAAACAAGTTGTTTGTTGAAGTTAAAATCTTTGCTAACATTTACACATCCTATTGGGATGATTTCCTTGTTTTTAAAATGTTATGCAGGGACCAATTAGAATGAGGGCAGTTAACCAACAAGAGGAAGTTACGCCCGAAATGGAACAACAACTCTTGCAACTACACCCGATTCTACATTTCCCTATAGAATTAAGCCAAAGGGTACAAAAAGTTAAGGATTTACTTACTCTGGTAAATCGAACAATCAATCAAGTTTGCATTGTTGATTGGACTCCCCTAGGTCCCCCAGTTAATTTAGATACACAGATAAGGAATATTTTAACCCAAAGCTACACGGATGAATTTGGGGTAATTAGGTATTTTAATGACTGGGAGAGATTGTTTGGTTTGACTGCTCCTGTATATAGGGATTTGTGTTTAGAATTTTACTCTACTGTTAGGATGAATACCCGCCCCGCAACTGTCCAAGATACTAGTTTCCTACAATTCCGACTGGGTGGGGTTGATAGAGTAATGTCCCTAGGCGACATAACTATGGCCTTAGGGATTTATGAGGGTGATGATATGATTGCTCCAGGTTTTTGGGAATTTATATTTACAGGAGCTAGATATTCAGGAGATTATGATTCTGTCAGCGTCTGGCGATCTTTTTCCGGAAGAAATTCATATACAGCAGGCCGAGAATCATACCTTAAGATCCAAGATATTCGCTATCGATTAATTCATAAATTTATAGTGAACACGATTAACCAAAGGGCATTCCTTACTACAGATAGGATTAATTATGTCGACCTTTGGTATTTGGATGTTATTAGAGATAGGGAAACTAATATTAGTATACCCTATGGAGTGGCCTACTTTTTGGCCAATGTAGGTAAGGGTGCTCGAGGAGACAGTGACATGTCGGGGGGTCACTATATCACATGTTTGGCATCCTGGTTCGATATCAACCCGAACGACTTCGCACCTCCAATCCAACCGATAAATCAACAGGTTCGTACCTTAGGATTGGATGTGTATAGGACAGCTAAAGCTATACGGGAGAGGGCTGGGGTGATTAGTTTAAGGCCACAGGAAGTTGCGCCTCAGGAACCCATGGAAGAAGATGACGAACCCGAGAGGGAAGCCAGGAGGAGACGACGAGAGACAGATCAGGCTAGCTCGTCTCATACAGGTACTTCTGATTTCGATATGCTCCAAAACTCGTTTAACGCATTGAGTTTAGATGTACGTAATTCATATCAAAACTGGGGAGCGAGATCAGAAGATCAGTACACTGCTTTATCTCGGCAATTAGGGGACATTAGGCATACCCAGCTAGATCAATATAATATGCTGTCCAACATCCGATATGATCAGAGGGGAATGGGAAATCAATTAGAGTGGGCGCACCAACAGGCATATCTATACGCGTCTAACCCGCAAGCTTACGCACCCTCAGCCTTTCCATCATATCCCCCATGGCAATCACCCGATGACCCTCTACCTCCACCCTATGACCATAACGCCGCAATAGCTGCGAGTCAGGTTGCATATAGGCGTTTCTACAAGGAACAACGCCTAAACGAGCAACGGCAGCGACAGCAACAGGAGGAGGGCGAATGAGGAGGACCATTTTGGAGCCCATTTGACTAGTTCTATTGTTTTAATCTTTTTTTTATTTTTTAGTTTGTAATAACATAATTTTTTGGTGTGTATTGAAACTTATTATGTTTTTATTTTTTATATTAGCAAGAAAATATAGTGTGGGGTAAAAAAATGTGTTGTACGATTGAATTAAAACCCCATATTTTGTGTGTTTTTAACATGGTTTTGACAGGTACAGACGAAAATGCAATTAGACGAAACGAAACATCAAATTACATTGTGATACAAACATTGGATATGATCATAGGTAAAACAATTTGAAAATCCAAATCGGTTAACAAAGGAAGTTCCAAATACTTCACACTAATTGTCCTCTCAAATTTATGCATTATTATCTGATTTTTATGTAATGAGGGCATTACATAATCTTAAGTGTGGGGTGGGAATATATAAATTCTCGAGAACTTATAATTTGGTGATTTTTATCAAGATTTATAAAAATTTTAAACAAATATATCAAATGAATTTTTAGGGTAACTACGAGCGATTAAAGCATAGGTGTCAAAAACCGAAATTATCGTCTCAATACATTAAAAACGCATAAGTTATTTGTTTAAAACCTATAAAAGGAAACCAAGTATAACAAGAATTTATAAAACCTTATGTTGAGAACCATATATCACATGTTTCTATGAAGTTATTGCAGATATCATTGCTTTGGAACGTATAAACCTGAATATTCCACTATTACGAGTAATAGAGGATGAATCAAGTCCATCCCGTAAGGAAGTAAGGTCTTCTAAATTGACACACTTGCTAACTTATGTTAGAAGATGTAGTCCAGAACAGCTGTAGGTTGACGAAAAATCTTGTAAAGTCATCCCTAAAATCGGCTGGAAATCCACCTAACCTCAGCATCAAACAGGGTTTTTGGTGGTCAGACTTATCCTAACCATGAGAAGGATATGTCCCGTACAAGGGGGGGGCACAATGCAAATTAGCTTTTAAGACTAATGAATCTAATCCCCAGATGGATGATCTCCGTAAAGATTAACCGCATCTATGTTTGACCGCGGTCAACATACATATGCCATAACAAATTGAGGTGTGCAAACTCATGGTTCACCGATGATATTTGGACACGATATAATTTTGTTCTAAAACTTATGCTATTTTATGAATTATATTTGTGTAAAACCATTTTTTGGACATTCGGCTTCAAGTTCCATGATACTACAATCATGGGGGCGAATAGCTTGCTAATCGCCGACTGAGACTTCGGTTTTCAGTTACCCTCAACCGGAATTTGAGGTTAAAACCGGAAAACGTGTCTAGTGTAAAAACTAGCCTGACATTTTATAAAATCATAAAACGTTTTCACAAGGTCCAATTTTCCCTAAGGATCCAAATTTTTAAACCCTAATCACGAGTTTCATGTTTGTTTCTGTTGTCAGAATTTCGTTTCGTGTGCGTGTGATCCAATAAATACTGTGTTGTGTAATATATTTCATATAGCGTGTGTTTCATTTCGTGTAGTGTGTGTTGTGTGATCTAATGTTCGATAATAAAGATATATAATGTTCTAACTCTGTTAAAAGATGTAATTGCTTGAGGACAAGCAACGTTCTAGTGTGGGGTATTTTGATATTGCTCTAAACATACATATTATTCAACGCAATATCACTTATATTTCATAGGTTTTTATCATCTACAAAGACATTCAATGCGCATTTCACGAGAAAAACGACAAAAGAGTGAAGTTAGAAGAAACGACGATAAAACGATAGTTTTAACTAGATTTATATCAAGAAACGTTTATCCGAATGAAAGTACAAGATGAAAGAAGAAAAGAGTTCAAATGAGAAGTGCCAAATCAGTACACATCAACACGGGATCAACAAAGAACAACTGAAGAAGAAAAATGAAGAAAACTGTTATTTGATCTTACACGAATCATGTATGTCTACACGAAACGTGTAGATATCTGGTCTTACACGAATCGTGTGAGCATACACGAATAGTGTAATGTTAGGCCACAAGACTTTCCAGAACGTGAAATGGGGCGGCTGGCTTTTTAATTTTAAAACAATTCTTTAACTCAATGGAGATACAGCAGGAATTCAACAAAACATTCACCAACTACTACTTCAATTATAAATATGGAGTACGTTCAGAGTTGGAGAGAGAGATACACACAAAATCACTATATCAAATTACTATTGTTATTTTTACTTGTACCTATTGTAATTAGTTTCAAGTATCAATTATTAAGGGGGTATTGTTCGTGATAAAGGGTGTTATTGTACGCGTGAAAGGGGTGTTATTATTGTAATTTTTCTACCGTTTGAAGTTAATGCAAGTGAAGATATTTTAGTAAGTTTACTCTGTTAAAATTAGCGTTGTTATTATGTTTGCATATCTATATTTTTATGTCTACCTTAGTGTAATGAATAGCTAAAATTCCCTAGTGTTTGCTTAAATGTAGAGCCCCTAGTAAAATGGATTGTTACCATTAGTAAAAGTTAAAATGTAACTTTAGTATTTTTAATATTGAGCCTAGTTAAAAGAACCATTTTTATGTAATTAGGTATTTAACCCTTGCCACTTAATTTATTAAATTTAAATAACGAAATTTGTTTTTATTTACATAAATTGAGCTTCAACATTAAAAATGATCTAGACGAATTTATGGATAAGTTATTGACACCAATTTAGAAATAAACTTCGGTGGTTTGGGTGATATCAATAAGTTATATGAAGGTGAAATTATAAAAAGGGAAACCGTTATAATTTAGGTATTGGCGAAGGTCAAAACTAGGCTAGGTCTCAATTTAAATACTTAGGGAATAGTAGCTTTCTAAAAAGAATCCAATGAAAATTAGATTTTATTTAGTTAAGTTGTAACTTTATATTTATTCGAGAGAAAAATGTAAAGTTTGATACTAGAACATTTTAAATAGGGCGTAAAACTTAAAACAATCCATGGACCTAGGGGTGACACAATTAAGTAAACACTCTCATTTATCTCATTTATATTTCTTATAAAAGTATTAAGTTTATTATTTACGAAGTATTATTTTAAAATATAAAAAAAATACATAAAAATAGTTAATTTTCGTAACAGTTATTTGTCACATCTTTTTACTCATACACGAATCGTGTATCATCACACGAATCGTGTAGGCCTTGAATACGGCTACAGTACCCGTAGGTTAAATTTAGGGTTTTTAATTATTTAATATTATATATTTAGGTTTTTAGTTATTTTAATTATTATACTTAGGTTATTTTTTTTATATAATTAGTTTTAATTATTATAAAATACTTAAAAACATGTTTTAATTCTAAAAATTAGTATTAATTATAAGTTTATAAATTGTAACTAGTTTATAATTAGTAAATTAATTAATTTCCTTTTAATTTGTATTAGTTTAATTAAAAATGTCATTTAGTTAAGTTAAATAAGTTTATATAATAATTACTTAAAACAAAATTCTAAATATATAGTTTTATTGAAAATTACTATTTTACTAATTACCATCTAGTAATATAATTATCGCATCATAATTAGCATAATTTCATTTAGTTTCTTTTTAAGTTAATTATTGTAATCTTGTAATTTTATTTAGTAAATTAGTTAAGTTATTTTCTTTTACTGTTACCATAAATTGCCTAATCCAAAACCCTCTTTAATTAAGTTTGACATCAAAGACTATTAAAAACCATTAAACACTCCATCTCCCTGTGGAACGAATCGGATTTACCAACAAACTAAACTACACGGATAGGACTAGTTGCCTATATATATGTGTGAAATCAACCTAAAATCAATAAAATACCACATATACAATAAATCAATTCGTGTAACAAAACAACTCAAATCCGTTCATAAATAAAGGTCTCGATCGCACACATCAGCAACTTTGAATTTAGAGAATAAGGTGCATCTTAACTTTTGACGTTGTCTCGGTTGAATTTAGAAAATAAGGTGCGTCTTATCTTTTAACGTTATCTGAGTTGAATTCCGAAATTCAAGGGATTTAAAGAAAGTCTTCAAAATCTAAAAGATTTGATTCTTCGGCGAATAAGGAAAATTAAGATCTCTATAATTAAATACGATGATCTGCCTCGATTACTCTGTCTGATCTTCCCATTATAAATTAAACTCTTTCGTTCCATTATTCTCACCATTCCTATACTCTCTTTCTTAGTTCATACATCCAAAAGATTGTGAAAATGCTTAATCCAGTTCTAATCCTTGTCCTCATCCTTACTATCGCAACATTCATTCTCCTTTTCCAACTTCCACCAGAGGAATCTACTTTCTTCTACTTCGCCCTTGGAGTTATAGTGTTTTTAATTCTCCCGTGTCTTTATGTTGCGATAAACATTGACATACACGGTTTGTAATTTATGTGTTATTATCGGGCTTTATATTCTCCCTTATATTTCGAAGCACTATGCTTTTGTTTTCTCTTCCCGACTTCAAGTCAAGCGAATAATGGTCCAGAATTCGTAGATATAGAATTTCAAATGATTATAATGTTCTAAGCAGGAAGGAACATGATAGCACGATTTGATTTTCAAATTTATCAAAATTACTGAAGATAGAACCATCAAGAATATATTCTTCTTGATATGTTCGGAGGTTATGTAGAATGAAAGAGTTATGTAACATGACACATGATGATGGTATAATCTACTGTGAACCATCATCACATTTCATTAGAAACTCAGTATGACTTACTGTAATATAATCACGTTGGCCAAGCGCATTATATTATACTAACTCATGCTTCAGTTCCCAACACTCCTCCACAATTCATTCATAATTTATACTTAGACTTTACAGAAGTTTCCAATATAATGGAATACAAAAATACAAAGAGGTAGATAATTTCGGACAAGAATATTTATGAAAATATCCTCAGAAATATCAAAGATATTTATGGTGATATTTTGGAATTTCTAAGTTCAAAGGTTGATGAAGAAAAAAAAAATTTCCGCAAGATTTTAACATGAATTCGGAGCAGGATAATATCTAAAGATTTCATCGGATTCAGAATTACATGGATTCATGAATATAGGGTTTGGTCCTTGTATTTGTCCATGGTCTCCTTCATGGTTAGCTCAATCTGTTTTTCAGTACCAAATTTTCTATCGAGCGTTCCCTAACACTCCATTCTTTATCATCAACCTCTTTGCCATTTAGGCCATCTACAATTTTACTGTTTTGTCTGCATTTAATGCAGCCATATTTAAATCATCGGTTATCAATCCGAGGTGTTTTCAGGAGAATTGTGATTTTAGATGATTAAACGCTGATGATAATATGGTGGAATATAAATGGTTTCCCGGTAACAATAAATGAGCACGCATATATATCAAAGTTATAATAAGGCAACCCGAATGAAAGTTGAAGTTGACTTGCTGGAGCTGTGACAAAATTGGCTAATTTGAAAGGGATTACCCAAATTATTTTGGGTAATAATAACACTAAAAGAATTAGCACAGCTACGTGTTAAACGATTACTCAGTTTCCGAGGATTTTTCAGGTGCATAACTATATGCATCAATCTTTTCCTCCGTAGATGAAGTGCGGTTGGTTCATCCTCTCGATTGAGGTGTTTTCAAGAATCATGAACGCAGATTGGAATCGTCAAGATACAAATGAGATTTAAGATGAAATCAAGTGGCAAACTTGAAGAATTGTTTAGTTTCATATGTTATAATTAATATTTTAATTCCTTTTAATTGTCCAATGTTATTAGTCCACAGTCGATAGTCCACAGTTAACAGTCCAGTAATTCATATATAGTTTAATATATTATATTCGAATTAATTAATACGTGTCGTGACCCGTATACGTCTCAGACTCGATCACAACTCAAACTATATATATTATTGTAGAATAAACCTCAACCCAGTATAGCTAACTCCCACATTAATGCATATAGAGTGTCTATGGTTATTCTAAATAATATATATAGATGCGTCGATATGATATGTCAAAACCTTGTATACGTGTCCCGATATTTAAAGTGCGTAAAATAAATAACAGAAATTAAATGACGATAAATAAAGTGCGTAAAGTAAATAACAGAAAATAAATGACGATAAATAAAATTGCGAGAATGTAAATTGCGATAATTAAATTGCGATAAATAAAATGTAATCAGTTAGCTAGGAACAATTAGCTAGGAACAGTTAGCGTGAATTCTTAACAAAATTTCTCATAGTTAATTTGTTTGTTTCTAACAAATTTTATTTTGTCAAATATTTTCTTCATTATGCCACTTGTTGGATCCTGATAAGTCAAAATCCAAATATGAAATTGAATGAAAATGGTTGTATTGTGGTGAACGGATTCGTATATCTTGTGGATGTAAGTAGGATAGTAAATGACTATTGAGTTAGATTTGAAAGAATGTACTGTGTAACTTATTAATGTGAAACCCAAATATTCCTCGGGTATTACCTACCCGTTAAAATATTCTCATCATTAACAGTTTGCACAAAAGAATTTTTAATTACAATCTTCATGAAAATATACATACATATATATTTTCTTCAGATGTAATCATGGATTTAATGAGTCAATAAGATATTAAACTCATTTGATTTATTGTTAATACTAGATTACATAATCTCTAAAACTTTAGAAATTACATAATTGCCATGTCGAGCGAAGATAATCGATGTAGAACGATATGTAGAACGAAGATAAAGTAGATAGAACGATACGTAGAACGATGATTATGCTCGAGGTACAGGATGGGATGTTTGGGCATGTGATGTTGAAACTTGGGTTGTTGGTGGTACTGGTGCTGTTATTGATGGTACTGTGGGTGCCGGTGATAATGCTGAAGCTGGTAAATTTTGCACCATATTCTCCTAATTGATTACTCGAGTGCGAAGTTTGTTGACTTATTCTCTTATTCCGGGATGATTGTCGGTTGGAACGAGTGAATGAATAAGGTTTAGAAGTGTGGATGGAATATAATCGTGGCGAGATATTCGGGCAACGAGAGTGAAAATGGTGTTTCGAACAGGTTCGCCGGTAAGTGATTCAGGTTCTTCGCCAAAAGGTGAATTCGGTTGGTGGAAGGGATCGCCTTCTTCTCGTCTCCATTGGTTAAGTCGACTATGAACCCATCAGATGAATTGGGGATGGATGATTGGTTGATTCATTCTGGTGATACCGCTTTCGAAGCTTAGGTGAATATCCATGTCGGAATAATTGTCGGAATAACTATCGGAATAGCTATCGAAATCTGAGGGACTCGAACTGGTTGAGGGATTCATCTCGTACGATCAGATGAAGAATTTTCGATAAGAAACAGATTATAGGATGTAGTAATACCCTGCAATATATAATTTACATAGGCATATATAATACTAAAATCCCATAAGTTACGGAGGAATCTACGGAAGCTGTCATGCAAGGTCTACAGTAACAGATATGCTAAGATACGAATTTTTGTCAATACACTATTCATGCAATCATTGCAGTAAGATGTGTCTAGACTAAGAATGACAAGCAGGTAATTTCCTAAGGATGATAAGCAGATGATTTTCGACTAGAAATGATAAGCAAAACTTTTGACATACAGACACGATCGAAGTCCAGACTCACTAATGTATCTTAACAACTATCAGTTAGATACACTAATACAAGACCTGGTTCGCTAAGACCACCGCTCTGATACCACCTGTAACAACCCGTCCTTATCCACCTGGACGAAGTCATCAACATTTGGTCCCATTGCGATGATCGACTCCAAGTAATGTCCTTAAAATGAGCAAATGTACAGCGGAAGACTTAATTCGTACCTGAGAATAAACATGCTTAAAAGTGTCAACCAAAAGGTTGGTGAGTTCATAGGTTTATCATAACAATCATTTCAATATTTTAATAGACCACAAGATTTCATATTCAAAAACATAATACACTCGCAAGTGTATTTAAAGCATTCTAAGTGGTTGAGCACTTGGTAACCATACTTAACATTTAATCAACGTCGCATATTCCCTTTATTATGAAATCTCACTACACTGTACCAAGTGTAGTCACCAAAACGAAGTACTGTGCAACCGTTGAATACTGGTCGTCCAGTCCGGTTGGGGTTGTCAGGCCCGATAGATCTATCAACAGGATTCGCGTTTACAATACCCATGTAAATAGTAGTTACCAAGCTACAGGGAAATATGCCAGTGGTATAACTCAACGTAGAATATATTTTAAGTACTTGTGTCTATCTCGTAAACATTTATAAAAGCAGCGCATGTATTCTCAGCCCAAAAATATATATTGCAAAAGTAATTAAAAAGGGAGCAAATGAAACTCACCATACTGTATTTTGTAGTAAAAATACATATAACGTCATTTAACTAGTATAGGGTTGGCATCGGATTCACGAACCTATATCAATTGTATATCTATTAAAACATATAATGGGAATCACATAATTTCATTCATTAATATATATATTTTTAGTTATATAGAACTTATACTAAATTCCATTTAAAAATGTATACTTATATTATATCTTAAATTATATGATATATATATATATATATATATATATATATATATATATATATATATATATATATATATATATATATATATATATATATATATATATATATATATATATATATATATATATATATATTTATTTATTTTGTATATATATTTAAAATGATTAATTCTTTACCTTTAGTTATATTAATATATCTATATATTATATATATGATCAGTATCATATTAAAAATATCGAAAGTTTGTTATATGTAAGTATTTATATAAGAATGTTAATATTTTTGATATATAGTTATATGAAATATTAATACAATTATAGTATATGAAATAAGTATATTGTGTGTACAAAATATTTATCCGTTTTAAAAAATAGTTTTGATAATAATGATTTACTAATATTAATAATAATAACTTTATTAATAATGATAATACTAATAAAAATGATATGGTTAATAACGATACTTATGTTAGTAATAATAATAATAATAATGATAATAATAATAATAATAATAATAATAATAATAATGATAATAATAATAATAATAATAGTTTTGATAATCATAATAAAAAATAATTTTAATAAAATGTTGGTTTTAGTAATAAAGATAATTTTAGTAATGACGATAATAATAATAATAATAATAATAATAATAATAATAATAATAATAATAATAATAATAATAATAAAAATAATAATAATAATATTAATAATAATAATGGTTACTACCTTAAGGGCTCAAAAAGATAGCAAACCACCTAAGCCGGGACTCGAACTCGCGACCTCCCGTTCACCCATCACCACACTAACCATTCGTCTGTTTCATTATTTCTGAAATAATACCCTCTCCAATTTTATTTATCCAGTTTATATTTTCATGTTTCTTGTTCTTCTTTAATACCAAATCGATTAATGAAATCAACAATCATAAAAACAAGGATTTAATACTTCAAAATAATAGTAACAATCAACATCAATTGTTTATTTTAATTGAGAAAAAAAATAAATAAAAAAATAAAAAAAACAGTATAGCAGCGACGGTTGTATCAAAAAAAAAATATAGTTTTTGATTTGGGGAACGTATTAGACCAAACTTATAACATGAAAATGATTGTAATCCATTCCTATAAACTATTAGAATCGTGAATTTGACTCGAAACTTCAAAACGAACTCGAATTTTACTATGAACATGACAGTTGACTTTTTAAAAATGGAACTTTGACTCGAGAATTAGAAATCGTTATGAGGAATTAGGAGTTCAAACTTTGCAGATAATTTGAGTGAATGATTACTAACAAAACTACATTGAAGGATTTTTAAATTGAATTCAATTTCGATTTATGAGCAAAAATAGTATATACAGAGGCTAGCGACTGTTAAAAAATATATATATATATTTATGTTCCCAGATTTTTACGAGTGGCAGGCTGTTTATATAATGAATTAGCAACAATAATTTGAAAAAAAAAACTTTGTTTTGTTGTGGATGGAAGTTGACGCAGGTTCACGAGAAGAACAGGAGATAGGGAGAAAAATAGAACTGATTAGGTATTAAGTGTAATTATTTGTCATCCAGTATCTTATTCGGTTAATATCAGAAATTAATATTCAGAAGAAAAAAAAATACTAATTATAATAATGATAATTTTTTTTTTCATGGTAAAAATAATAATAAAAATAATAATAACACTAATGTATCAATTTATATGCTTTAAATTTCATAACTATATATATATATATATATATTATAAAAACAAAATAACAATCTGGATAATACAGCTATTAATATACCTTTTAATATTACTATTAATATTAATAATAATGATATTAACTATAAAATGATGCAAATAATGCTATTAATGATAATAAACTGCATTTATTTTTATGATAACGATTTTTATTGATAATGTAATAACTTAACGAATCTTTAATCACATGCGGGAAAATAGAATGAAACTTAAAAAAAAACGGTAACATCCAACCAATTAGTGTCCAATCAATTTGGCACAGTTTTAATATTATTCAATTAGTCACAGTTTATTATATCGATAGATGTTTTAAGTTTAACGGTAGTATATATTATAATATTATACTAACATTACATTTTACAATCAAAATAAAACAGTAGTCATCGAATGATAAACAAATGCTACAATCGTAAACTAAATGAATTCGAAATCATTTATTTTTGAATTACGTTTTATATATTATGTTTTAATAATAATTTAATTATTTCGTAGATCATAACTTAGTTTAAATTATTAGTTCATATAATACTTTATTTAATGTTTCTAATTATTACTTATATACTTATATACACATATACATATTTATTTATATTTATTATTCGTGAATCGTTGAAAATAGTCTAAGGTCAATTGAATCAATCTAAACAGTTCAAAATTTTTAAGACTCAATATCACAGACTTTGCTTATCGTGTCGAGATCATATAAAGATTTGGTCGGAAATTTCCGGGTCGTCACAGAATGAACCTTAAGATTAACCTAATATTCATCAAGTTAGGAAGCTTGATGTAAAAGTTGGAATGAACTTTAGGGTTAACCTAATACTCATCGAGTTAGGAAGCTTTGATAAAATAGTTGGAATGGACTGGCTTTCAAGGATGAAAGCGAAAGTTATTTATAGTAAGAAGATTATTCGTATACCTCGCAAGAATGGTGAGCCAAAAGCCACCTGGATTACTTCAACAACCTGAGATCTCACAATGGAAATGGGAAGGGATGACGATGGATTTCATCCCGAAGCAACCGAAAACAATAGGCAGTTATGACACTATCGGGATTATCATTGACCGCCTCACCAAATCTGCTCACTTTCTAGCCATGAAAGGAAACCGATGTAATGGACAAACTTCGATACATAAAGGAAATTGTACCCCGTCACTTCATCGATTCAAATTCTATATTTAGGACTACCCAAGAATCTTATTTGATACTCATTCCTACGCAACTCTAAATTCTAACTTATTCCGAGAGATTCCTTGTTCGGTGATAATCACACCATCATCCTTCTTACTTTGATATTAGTTATACCAGTTCAAAATTTTCCGAATCAATGGGAGGTTAATTCTCATCCTCATACTCTCCCTTTTGTATCTCACTTATAAGCAACAACTTCACACTTAAGCATTTTTGGTCAAAGGACTTATGCCCTACTAATAGTCATCAACCACATTTACATGCAATAGTTTTCATTACCTCAAAAATCACCCGAAATTTTCAAAAATCTTTTACTCATGAAGCTTTTTCCAACTTGTAGCCTCTGAAATATGAAAATTTTGTTGCCGAAATTTTACACACACTATTTTACTGTGCGATCCTCTCAAAGTTTTATAAAAATAAATTTATTGTCATTAGTACAAATTTTAGAAACCGTATATGTTAAAGTAAATAATTACTTATTTTTACGAGTACACATGAAATTTTACTTTCACTTTTATAAATCCATTCTTTTATTCGAAAGATATGTTACATAGAACAGTACATGTTGTACATAACCCTAGTTACTAAGAACTTCGTTTATTTTCTTACATTGTCACCTTAAATGATTTCTATAAAATTTTTGTTGCTTACTATATAAAATTTTTCGTTGCTTATTCGTATCCAAGTCATCATGAAGACCTTACAACCGTCGAAACCGAGAGATTCATGTGTGTATGTATGTGATGAAGGCACTTACTACCACGTCATGCAGACCTTCGGGCATCCACTAATACTTAAACCATTCAAAGTTATTACGTTACCCCAGGATCTCATTTGCCACACCTGTCAGAGCGATGCTTTTTTTTACATAACTCGAAGTCCTGACTTGTTCCAAGAGATTCTCATCTAGCGATACTAACACCATCAGTATACTGACTTTAATATTAGCCATAACCAATTTGGCATTTTGCAAAGTCAAGAAGTGATTAACTTCTCATCCTCATGCTCTATCATTCATACCTCACTTTTTAGCAACGGCTTCGCACGTGAACATTTTGGGCCAAAGACTTAGGTCCTGATAATTATCAAAACTACATTTAATTCATTAGTTTTCATTACCTAGTAACATGTCAACCGATGATTCAAAGATTTTTCACTCGATCTTTTTCAACTCGTAACCTCTGAAATACGAAAAACTATGTTTATTAACATTTTTACACGTTGCGTATTTGTGCGGTCCTCACAAGATTTATGGACAAATGAAAGAAATAAAGTTTTTCTGACACTTATACGATTTATAAAATCATATATGTATAAATTTACCCTTACTTATTTTGGTTAGTACATACTAAGTTATACCTCCAAACTATTTAAAAATCACTCCTTTGTTGAGTTGTTTAACTTAAGACAAACAGTTTTGTGCAAAACGGTGCACGTTGTACATACTTATAAGATTACTAGAAACTTCGTTTCGTTTATGTTGTCACATCAAACGTTTAAAGATTTTTTCAAAACTTCCTCGGTTGATTTTATTTAAAGTTTTCGTATTAGACTACACCATGTAGGGATCATGTAGTGACCCGAACTTTTCCATGTTTATATATATTAATTGAGATTGATATTTACATGATTAAATGTTTCCAACATGTTAAGCAATCAAACTTGTTAAGACTTGATTAATTGAAATATGTTTCATATAGACAATTGACCACCCAAGTTGACCGGTGATTCACGAACGTTAAAACTTGTAAAAACTATATGATGACATATATATGGATATATATATATATATATATATATATATATAGTTAACATGATACTATGATAAGTAACATATCATTAAGTATATTAACAATGAACTACATATGTAAAAACAAGACTACTAACTTAATGATTTTTAAACGAGACATATATGTAACGATTATCGTTGTAAAGACATTTAATGTATATATATCATATTAAGAGATATTCATACATGATAATATCATGATAATATAATAATTTAAAATCTCATTTGATATTATAAACATTGGGTTAACAACATTTAACAAGATCGTTAACCTAAAGGTTTCAAAACAACACTTACATGTAACGACTAATGATGACTTAACGACTCAGTTAAAATGTATATACATGTAGTGTTTTAATATATATTTATACACTTTTGAAAGACTTCAATACACTTATCAAAATACTTCTACTTAACAAAAATCTTTACAATTACATCCTCGTTCAGTTTCATCAAGAATTCTACTCGTATGCACCCGTATTCGTACTCGTACAATACACAGCTTTTAGATGTATGTACTATTGGTATATACACTCCAATGATCAGCTCTTAGCAGCCCATGTGAGTCACCTAACACATGTGGGAACCATTATTTGGCAACTAGCATGAAATATCTCATAAAATTACAAAAATATGAGTAATCATTCATGACTTATTTACACAAAAACAAAATCACATATCCTTTATATCTAATCCATACACCAACGACCAAAAACACCTACAAACACTTTCATTCTTCAATTTTCTTCATCTAATTGATCTCTCTCAAGTTCTATCTTCAAGTTCTAAGTGTTCTTCATAAATTCTACAAGTTCTAGTTACATAAAATCAAGAATACTTTCAAGTTTGCTAGCTCACTTCCAATCTTGTAAGGTGATCATCCAACCTCAAGAAATCTTTGTTTCTTACAGTAGGTTATCATTCTAATACAAGGTAATAATCATATTCAAACTTTGGTTCAATTTCTATAACTATAACAATCTTATTTCAAGTGATGATCTTACTTGAACTTGTTTTCGTGTCATGATTCTGCTTCAAGAACTTCGAGCCATCCAAGGATCCGTTGAAGCTAGATCCATTTTTCTATTTTCCAGTAGGTTTATCCAAGGAACTTAAGGTAGTAATGATGTTCATAACATCATTCGATTCATACATATAAAGCTATCTTATTCGAAGGTTTAAACTTGTAATCACTAGAACATAGTTTAGTTAATTCTAAACTTGTTCGCAAACAAAAGTTAATCCTTCTAACTTGACTTTTAAAATCAACTAAACACATGTTCTATATCTATATGATATGCTAACTTAATGATTTAAAACCTGGAAACACGAAATACACCGTAAAACCGGATTTACGCCGTCGTAGTAACACCGCGGGCTGTTTTGGGTTAGTTAATTGAAAACTATGATAAACTTTGATTTAAAAGTTGTTATTCTGAGAAAATGATTTTTATTATGAACATGAAACTATATCCAAAAATTATGGTTAAACTCAAAGTGGAAGTATGTTTTCTAAAATGGTCATTTAGACGTCGTTCTTTCGACTGAAATGACTACCTTTACAAAAACGACTTGTAACTTATTTTTCTGACTATAAACCTATACTTTTTCTGTTTAGATTCATAAAATAGAGTTCAATATGAAACCATAGCAATTTGATTCACTCAAAACGGATTTAAAATGAAGAAGTTATGGGTAAAACAAGATTGGATAATTTTTCTCATTTTAGCTACGTGAAAATTGGTAACAAATCTATTCCAACCATAACTTAATCAACTTGTATTGTATATTATGTAATCTTGAGATACCATAGACACGTATACAATGTTTCGACCTATCATGTCGACACATCTATATATATTTCGGAACAACCATAGACACTCTATATGTGAATGTTGGAGTTAGCTATACAGGGTTGAGGTTGATTCCAAAATATATATAGTTTGAGTTGTGATCAATACTGAGATACGTATACACTGGGTCGTGGATTGATTCAAGATAATATTTATCGATTTATTTCTGTACATCTAATTGTGGACAACTAGTTGTAGGTTACTAACGAGGACAGCTGACTTAATAAACTTAAAACATCAAAATATATTAAAAGTGTTGTAAATATATTTTGAACATACTTTGATATATATGTATATATTGTTATAGGTTCGTGAATCAACCAGTGGCCAAGTCTTACTTCCCGATGAAGTAAAAATCTGTGAAAGTGAGTTATAGTCCCACTTTTAAAATCTAATATTTTTGGGATGAGAATACATGCAGGTTTTATAAATGATTTACAAAATAGACACAAGTACGTGAAACTACATTCTATGGTTGAATTATCGAAATCGAATATGCCCCTTTTTATTAAGTCTGGTAATCTAAGAATTAGGGAACAGACACCCTAATTGACGCGAATCCTAAAGATAGATCTATTGGGCCTAACAAACCCCATCCAAAGTACCGGATGCTTTGGTACTTCGAAATTTATATCATATCCGAAGGGTGTCCCGGAATGATGGGGATATTCTTATATATGCATCTTGTTAATGTCGGTTACCAGGTGTTCACCATATGAATGATTTTTATCTCTATGTATGGGATGTGTATTGAAATATGAAATCTTGTGGTCTATTGTTACGATTTGATATATATAGGTTAAACCTATAACTCACCAACATTTTTGTTGACGTTTAAAGCATGTTTATTCTCAGGTGAATACTAAGAGCTTCCGCTGTTGCATACTTAAATAAGGACGAGATTTGGAGTCCATGCTTGTATGATATTGTGTAAAAACTGCATTCAAGAAACTTATTTTGTTGTAACATATTTGTATTGTAAACCATTATATAATGGTCGTGTGTAAACAGGATATTTTAGATTATCATTATTTGATAATCTACGTAAAGCTTTTTAAACCTTTATTGATGAAATAAAGGTTATGGTTTGTTTTAAAATGAATGCAGTCTTTGAAAAACGTCTCATATAGAGGTCAAAACCTCGCAACGAAATCAATTAATATGGAACGTTTTTAATCAATAAGAACGGGACATTTCAGTTGGTATCAGAGCGTTGGTCTTAGAGAACCAGAATTTTGCATTAGTGTGTCTTATCTAGTTTGTTAGGATGCATTAGTGAGTCTGGACTTCGACCGTGTTTACTTGAAAAATGATTGCTTAACAAATTTTGTTGGAAACTATATATTTTTAACATGTGAATATTATGTGATATATTAATCTCTTAACGCGTTTGATATTATGTGATAGATATCTACCTCTAGAACAAGTCCCATTGACTCACCTAATAATAATGAAGAGTCAAATGTAAATTGGAATGATTCGTGGACTGATTCACAAGTTCCCGAAGAGGAACCGGAAGAAGAGTCGGAACCGGAAGAAGAATCGGAACCGGAAGAAGAATCGGAACCGGATGAAGAAATAGAACCGGTGGCGGAAATAATAAAACGATTAAGTAAAAGAAAATCCTCAACCAACCGACCAAGGTTAATTATGGTCAATGGTGTTTCCGCCAAGGAAGCAAAATATTGGGAGGATTACCAATTCTCCGATGAATCGGATTCCGACGAGAATTCCGATGATGTTATAGAAATTACCCCAACTGAATTTAAAAAGGCAAAAGAGAACAATAAGGGAAAGGGTATAAAAATAGAGAAATCTGATTCCAACCCCGATGAACTTTATATGTATCGTCAACCCCCGAAGTCCTTAAGTTGTAACAATGACCCGGGAACCTCTAAACCACCAGGTTTTTCTAAACCAATGTGGATAACGAAGGCTCGTATTAGGGGAACATCATATATCCCTAGAAACTTGGCAAAACGAACCAAAACCGAAGAAGAAGAAACAAGCGAGTCGGAATAAGATAGTTGTATTCGTGTGGTGTAATATATGTAATATAGTGTGCTTATGCTTTATGATATATGTAAAAATTGCTTGTATTAATAAGTATTTTTTTTATGAATCTAACTCTTGTCTATTTTATAGTATAAAACACAAAATGGATAGACAACCCAATATTTTAAGAGACCTACCCGGAGACATGATTGATGAAATCTTGTCTAGAGTCGGTCAGAATTCTTCGGCACAACTATTTAAGGCGAGATCAGTTTGTAAGACATTCGAAGAACGTTCCAAGAAGGCCTTGGTTTATAAAAGGCTTTCGTTCGAAAGATGGGGGATATCACATTGGGAAATCCATAAGTTACGATGTGTTTACTTTGACGCATATATTGCGGGGAACCCAAATGCTATTTTACGCAATGGGTTAAGAAATTACTTTGACTCAATATATCCGAGTATTGGACTTCGTGATTTAGAAAAAGCGGCTAACATGCAACATAAAGAAGCATGTTATGCTTACGGATTAGTAATGTTCGCTTCTCACCAAAGTGAGAACAAGAACATCGGGCTACAACTATTAAACAAAACGTTTCCTTAAGTGACGGAGTCGGTAATTGGGGTAAGAAATGAGGTTTTTATATTGTTACGGGACTGTTGGACATTACGTAACCCTCGTCCCTTTGACGACGTTACAACACGCTGTCTTATCAACGGCCATAACGGTTATGTTCCACAAGACCAAGGATGGGAAGTAATCCTAGTAAAACCAGAATGCATGACTTGTTTCTGGACGTATGAATTACGTGTCTTTATTGCCTTTGCTGCACGACTTGTGTACTAGCTAGAATTATCTTCACAACCATCTTGTATCAAATTTATTGTGTGCTATATTTCATGCTATATGTAAAATAAGCGGTATTGTAAGTTTGTAAAATATTGTGTAAAAGTTTGAACACGAAATATTATTATAATCAGTTTTTCATATAGAATTGTAGTAGTTGAATTGTATATTAGCTACTAGGTATGAACTTAACGGGTAGGTACTACCCGAATTTAAACTTATAAAACGCTAATATGAAGAAAAAGCTTTTATAAATGAGTTCATATTATGCTACGAAATACTATTAACTACTCTTAATATTCTGTATGATTAACTTGTTCTATTTGACTATTTTGAAGGAAATGGCACCGACTACTCGACACACCGTGAATATGAATGAAGAGGAATTCCGTACTTTTCTAGCTTCAAACATAGCCGCAGTACAGGCTGCGCTACATACCAACAATAACCTTGGATCTAGCAGTACAGGAAGTCATGTAGGATGCACCTACAAAGAATTCACTGCCTGCAAACCTTTGGAATTTGATGGAACCGAAGGACCGATCGGATTGAAACGGTGGACCGAGAAGGTCGAATCGGTGTTTGCCATAAGTAAGTGTACTGAAGAGGACAAAGTGAAGTACGCTACGCATACCTTCACAGGTTCTGCGTTAACATGGTGGAATACCTATCTAGAGCAAGTGGGACAAGACGATGCGTACGCACTACCGTGGTCAGCATTCAAGCACTTGATGAACGAGAAGTACCGTCCCAGAACCGAGGTCAATAAGCTCAAAACAGAACTTAGAGGGTTACGAACCCAAGGATTTGATATTACCACGTACGAAAGACGATTCACAGAATTGTGCCTATTATGTCCAGGAGCATTCGAAGATGAGGAAGAGAAGATCGACGCGTTTGTGAAAGGATTACCGGAAAGAATCCAAGAAGATATAAGTTCACACGAGCCCGCCTCCATACAACAGGCATGTAGAATGGCTCACAAACTAGTGAACCAGATTGAAGAAAGAATTAAAGAACAGACTGCTGAAGAGGCCAATGTGAAGCAAGTCAAAAGAAAGTGGGAGAAAAACGGTGATAAGAATCACCAATACAACAACAACAGCAATTACAACAATAATCGCAACAATTATCCCAACAATCGCAACATCAATCGCAACTACAATAAACGGCCCAACAACAACAACAACAACAACAACAACAATAACAACAACAGCAACTACAACAATCATCCCAACAACAATAACAACTGCAACAACAACAACAATCAGAAGCAGCTATGCCAAAGGTGTGAAAAGTATCACTCGGGGTTCTGCACCAAATTTTACAACAAGTGTAAAAGAAATGGTCATAGCGCGGCAAAGTGTGAGGTCTATGGACCAGGGGTTAACAGAACGAAAGGAACAAATGGTGTCGGAACGAGTAATGGCGGAGCAAGTAGTGTCGGAGCAAGTTATGCCAATGTAGTTTGTTATAAATGTGGAAAACCGGGCCACATTATTAGAAATTGCCCGAACCAGGAGAACACGAATGGACAAGGCCGCGGAAGAGTTTTCAATATTAATGCGGCAGAGGCACAAGAAGACCCAGAGCTTGTTACGGGTACATTTCTTATTGACAATAAATCTGCTTACGTTTTATTTGATTCGGGTGCGGATAGAAGCTATATGAGTAGAGATTTTTGTGCTAAATTAAGTTGTCCATTGACACCTTTGGATAGTAAATTTTTACTCGAATTAGCAAATGGTAAATTAATTTCAGCAGATAATATATGTCGGAATCGAGAAATTAAACTGGTTAGCGAAACATTTAAGATTGATTTGATACCAGTAGAGTTAGGGAGTTTTGATGTGATAATCGGTATGGACTGGTTGAAAGAAGTGAAAGCAGAGATCGTTTGTTACAAAAATGCAATTCGCATTATACGAGAAAAAGGAAAACCCTTAATGATGTACGGAGAAAAGGGCAACACGAAGCTACATCTTATTAGTAATTTGAAGGCACAAAAACTAATAAGAAAAGGTTGCTATGCTGTTCTAGCACACGTCGAGAAAGTACAAACTGAAGAAAAGAGCATCAATGATGTTCCCATTGCAAAAGAATTTCCCGATGTATTTCCGAAAGAATTACCGGGATTACCCCCACATCGATCCGTTGAATTTCAAATAGATCTTGTACCAGGAGCTGCACCAATAGCTCGTGCTCCTTACAGACTCGCACCCAGCGAGATGAAAGAACTGCAAAGCCAATTACAAGAACTTTTAGAGCATGGTTTCATTCGACCAAGCACATCACCGTGGGGAGCTCCTGTTTTGTTTGTCAAGAAGAAAGATGGTACATTCAGGTTGTGTATCGACTACCGAGAGTTGAACAAACTTACCATCAAGAACCGCTACCCACTACCGCGAATCGATGACTTATTTGATCAACTACAAGGCTCGTCTATTTATTCAAAGATTGACTTACGTTCCGGGTATCATCAAATGCGGGTGAAAGAAGATGATATTCCAAAGACTGCTTTCAAAACACGTTACGGTCATTACGAGTTTATGGTCATGCCGTTTGGTTTAACTAATGCACCAGCTGTGTTCATGGACCTTATGAACCGAGTGTGTGGACCATACCTTGACAAGTTTGTCATTGTTTTCATTGATGACATACTTATTTACTCAAAGAATGACCAAGAACACGGTGAACATTTGAGAAAGGTGTTAGAAGTATTGAGGAAGGAAG
Organism: Rutidosis leptorrhynchoides; assembly: GCF_046630445.1. Classification (NCBI taxonomy): domain Eukaryota; kingdom Viridiplantae; phylum Streptophyta; class Magnoliopsida; order Asterales; family Asteraceae; genus Rutidosis; species Rutidosis leptorrhynchoides. The sequence continues at coordinate 701,931,456 of NC_092333.1, read as the reverse complement.
AATTGTACGCTAAGTTTTCAAAGTGTGCATTTTGATTGAAAGAAGTTCAATTCCTCGGTCACATAGTGAACAAAGAAGGTATTAAGGTGGATCCGGCAAAGATAGAAACTGTTGAAAAGTGGGAAACCCCGAAAACTCCGAAACACATACGCCAGTTTTTAGGACTAGCTGGTTACTACAGAAGGTTCATCCAAGACTTTTCCAGAATAGCAAAACCCTTGACTGCATTAACGCATAAAGGGAAGAAATTTGAATGGAATGATGAACAAGAGAAAGCGTTTCAGTTATTGAAGAAAAAGCTAACTACGGCACCTATATTGTCATTGCCTGAAGGGAATGATGATTTTGTGATTTATTGTGATGCATCAAAGCAAGGTCTCGGTTGTGTATTAATGCAACGAACGAAGGTGATTGCTTATGCGTCTAGACAATTGAAGATTCACGAACAAAATTATACGACGCATGATTTGGAATTAGGCGCGGTTATTTTTGCATTAAAGACTTGGAGGCACTACTTAAATGGGGTCAAAAGTATTATATATACCGACCACAAAAGTATTCAACACATATTTAATCAGAAACAACTGAATATGAGGCAGCGTAGGTGGATTGAATTGTTGAATGATTACGACTTTGAGATTCGTTACCACCCGGGGAAGGATAATGTGGTAGCCGATGCCTTGAGCAGGAAGGACAGAGAACCCATTCGAGTAAAATCTATGAATATAATGATTCATAATAACCTTACTACTCAAATAAAGGAGGCGCAACAAGGAGTTTTAAAAGAGGGAAATTTAAAGGATGAAATACCCAAAGGATCGGAGAAGCATCTTAATATTCGGGAAGACAGAACCCGGTATAGGGCTGAAAGGATTTGGGTACCAAAATTTGGAGATATGAGAGAAATGGTACTTAGAGAAGCTCATAAAACCAGATACTCAATACATCCTGGAACGGGGAAGATGTACAAGGATCTCAAGAAACATTTTTGGTGGCCGGGTATGAAAGCCGATGTTGCTAAATATGTAGGAGAATGTTTGACGTGTTCTAAGGTCAAAGCTGAGCATCAGAAACCATCAGGTCTACTTCAACAACCCGAAATCCCGGAATGGAAATGGGAAAACATTACCATGGATTTCATAACTAAATTGCCAAGGACTGCAAGTGGTTTTGATACTATTTGGGTAATAGTTGATCGTCTCACCAAATCAGCACACTTCCTGCCAATAAGAGAAGATGACAAGATGGAGAAGTTAGCACGACTGTATTTGAAGGAAGTCGTCTCCAGACATGGAATACCAATCTCTATTATCTCTGATAGGGATGGCAGATTTATTTCAAGATTCTGGCAGATATTACAGCAAGCATTAGGAACTCGTCTAGACATGAGTACTGCCTATCATCCACAAACTGATGGGCAGAGCGAAAGGACGATACAAACGCTTGAAGACATGCTACGAGCATGTGTTATTGATTTCGGAAACAGTTGGGATCGACATCTACCGTTAGCAGAATTTTCCTACAACAACAGTTACCATTCAAGCATTGAGATGGCGCCGTTTGAAGCACTTTATGGTAGAAAGTGCAGGTCTCCGATTTTTTGGAGTGAAGTGGGGGATAGACAGATTACGGGTCCGGAGATTATACAAGAAACTACCGAGAAGATCATCCAAATTCAACAACGGTTGAAAACCGCCCAAAGTCGACAAAAGAGCTACGCTGACATTAAAAGAAAAGATATAGAATTTGAAATTGGAGAGATGGTCATGCTTAAAGTTGCACCTTGGAAAGGCGTTGTTCGATTTGGTAAACGAGGGAAATTAAATCCAAGGTATATTGGACCATTCAAGATTATTGATCGTGTCGGACCAGTAGCTTACCGACTTGAGTTACCTCAACAACTCGCGGCTGTACATAACACTTTCCACGTCTCGAATTTGAAGAAATGTTTTGCTAAAGAAGATCTCACTATTCCGTTAGATGAAATCCAAATCAACGAAAAACTTCAATTCATCGAAGAACCCGTCGAAATAATGGATCGTGAGGTTAAAAGACTTAAGCAAAACAAGATACCAATTGTTAAGGTTCGATGGAATGCTCGTAGAGGACCCGAGTTCACCTGGGAGCGTGAAGATCAGATGAAGAAGAAATACCCGCATCTATTTCCAGAAGATTCGTCAACACCTTCAACAGCTTAAAATTTCGGGACGAAATTTATTTAACGGGTAGGTACTGTAGTGACCCGAACTTTTCCATGTTTATATATATTAATTGAGATTGATATTTACATGATTAAATGTTTCCAACATGTTAAGCAATCAAACTTGTTAAGACTTGATTAATTGAAATATGTTTCATATAGACAATTGACCACCCAAGTTGACCGGTGATTCACGAACGTTAAAACTTGTAAAAACTATATGATGACATATATATATATAGTTAACATGATACTATGATAAGTAACATATCATTAAGTATATTAACAATGAACTACATATGTAAAAACAAGACTACTAACTTAATGATTTTTAAACGAGACATATATGTAACGATTATCGTTGTAAAGACATTTAATGTATATATATCATATTAAGAGATATTCATACATGATAATATCATGATAATATAATAATTTAAAATCTCATTTGATATTATAAACATTGGGTTAACAACATTTAAGAAGATCGTTAACCTAAAGGTTTCAAAACAACACTTACATGTAACGACTAATGATGACTTAACGACTCAGTTAAAATGTATATACATGTAGTGTTTTAATATATATTTATACACTTTTGAAAGACTTCAATACACTTATCAAAATACTTCTACTTAACAAAAATCTTTACAATTACATCCTCGTTCAGTTTCATCAACAATTCTACTCGTATGCACCCGTATTCGTACTCGTACAATACACAGCTTTTAGATGTATGTACTATTGGTATATACACTCCAATGATCAGCTATTAGCAGCCCATGTGAGTCACCTAACACATGTGGGAACCATCATTTGGCAACTAGCATGAAATATCTCATAAAATTACAAAAATATGAGTAATCATTCATGACTTATTTACATGAAAACAAAATCACATATCCTTTATATCTAATCCATACACCAACGACCAAAAACACCTACAAACACTTTCATTCTTCAATTTTCTTCATCTAATTGATCTCTCTCAAGTTCTATCTTCAAGTTCTAAGTGTTCTTCATAAATTCTACAAGTTCTAGTTACATAAAATCAAGAATACTTTCAAGTTTGCTAGCTCACTTCCAATCTTGTAAGGTGATCATCCAACCTCAAGAAATCTTTGTTTCTTACAGTAGGTTATCATTCTAATACAAGGTAATAATCATATTCAAACTTTGGTTCAATTTCTATAACTATAACAATCTTATTTCAAGTGATGATCTTACTTGAACTTGTTTTCGTGTCATGATTCTGCTTCAAGAACTTCGAGCCATCCAAGGATCCGTTGAAGCTAGATCCATTTTTCTCTTTTCCAGTAGGTTTATCCAAGGAACTTAAGGTAGTAATGATGTTCATAACATCATTCGATTCATACATATAAAGCTATCTTATTCGAAGGTTTAAACTTGTAATCACTAGAACATAGTTTAGTTAATTCTAAACTTGTTCGCAAACAAAAGTTAATCCTTCTAACTTGACTTTTAAAATCAACTAAACACATGTTCTATATCTATATGATATGCTAACTTAATGATTTAAAACCTGGAAACACGAAAAACACCGTAAAACCGGATTTACGCCGTCGTAGTAACACCGCGGGCTGTTTTGGGTTAGTTAATTGAAAACTATGATAAACTTTGATTTAAAAGTTGTTATTCTGAGAAAATGATTTTTATTATGAACATGAAACTATATCCAAAAATTATGGTTAAACTCAAAGTGGAAGTATGTTTTCTAAAATGGTCATTTAGACGTCGTTCTTTCGACTGAAATGACTACCTTTACAAAAACGACTTGTAACTTATTTTTCTGACTATAAACCTATACTTTTTCTGTTTAGATTCATAAAATAGAGTTCAATATGAAACCATAGCAATTTGATTCACTCAAAACGGATTTAAAATGAAGAAGTTATGGGTAAAACAAGATTGGATAATTTTTCTCATTTTAGCTACGTGAAAATTGGTAACAAATCTATTCCAACCATAACTTAATCAACTTGTATTGTATATTATGTAATCTTGAGATACCATAGACACGTATACAATGTTTCGACCTATCATGTCGACACATCTATATATATTTCGGAACAACCATAGACACTCTATATGTGAATGTTGGAGTTAGCTATACAGGGTTGAGGTTGATTCCAAAATATATATAGTTTGAGTTGTGATCAATACTGAGATACGTATACACTGGGTCGTGGATTGATTCAAGATAATATTTATCGATTTATTTCTGTACATCTAATTGTGGACAACTAGTTGTAGGTTACTAACGAGGACAGCTGACTTAATAAACTTAAAACATCAAAATATATTAAAAGTGTTGTAAATATATTTTGAACATACTTTGATATATATGTATATATTGTTATAGGTTCGTGAATCAACCAGTGGCCAAGTCTTACTTCCCGATGAAGTAAAAATCTGTGAAAGTGAGTTATAGTCCCACTTTTAAAATCTAATATTTTTGGGATGAGAATACATGCAGGTTTTATAAATGATTTACAAAATAGACACAAGTACGTGAAACTACATTCTATGGTTGAATTATCGAAATCGAATATGCCCCTTTTTATTAAGTCTGGTAATCTAAGAATTAGGGAACAGACACCCTAATTGACGCGAATCCTAAAGATAGATCTATTGGGCCTAACAAACCCCATCCAAAGTACCGGATGCTTTAGTACTTCGAAATTTATATCATATCCGAAGGGTGTCCCGGAATGATGGGGATATTCTTATATATGCATCTTGTTAATGTCGGTTACCAGGTGTTCACCATATGAATGATTTATCTCTATGTATGGGATGTGTATTGAAATATGAAATCTTGTGGTCTATTGTTACGATTTGATATATATAGGTTAAACCTATAACTCACCAACATTTTTGTTAACGTTTAAAGCATGTTTATTCTCAGGTGAATACTAAGAGCTTCCGCTGTTGCATACTTAAATAAGGACGAGATTTGGAGTCCATGCTTGTATGATATTGTGTAAAAACTGCATTCAAGAAACTTATTTTGTTGTAACATATTTGTATTGTAAACCATTATGTAATGGTCGTGTGTAAACAGGATATTTTAGATTATCATTATTTGATAATCTACGTAAAGCTTTTTAAACCTTTATTGATGAAATAAAGGTTATGGTTTGTTTTAAAATGAATGCAGTCTTTGAAAAACGTCTCATATAGAGGTCAAAACCTCGCAACGAAATCAATTAATATGGAACGTTTTTAATCAATAAGAACGGGACATTTCAGATCACACTTTTTCTCTTCCGTTAGGGATGAAGCTTACTATTAAAATCTTTGTTAAAAACTCTTGAGCCACTTTGAGTGGCAGTCTTATAAAATTTGTTAGAAAATCTTTGCACTCATAAAATGTTCCTCTTAAGGTTAGACTTGGCAAAAACGCGGGCCGACAAATCATGTTTCTGAGGTACACTTGGTGGTCACCCTATCGTAGGAAAGGCACTAGGCGAATTTCTACTCTCAATAATTCACGGCTAATCGCAACACCCTCGTAAACATCATCTTTATGAATCAGTATAATGAGGTACAAGAAATCATTTTTGGAGATTCTTTTCACTTGGAGTAACCCATTCTTTAGGACCAAGAGTTTACGTATCTTCTCATCCACGCATCCCCTTAAGTATAAGGATATATTCAGATCGACTTGTTCGTTGTACGAAGAGTTCACTCTCGTTCAAAAATCACACCTTTCGTACGATTTTCTTTCGGAAATGTAATATTAAATACTTTAAGAATCTATGAATCTTGTTATCCTCTTGGAAGGGACTGCTTAAAACGTCTATAACACAGATACACATTCCTTCATTCGTTGGTTGCAACTATAAGTTGTTCTAGTTAATGATAACCCTAACTTCAACATGTAACTGAATGGATAAAGTTACATTATGGAACTGTGCTTTCTTTCGATCCAAGGATAAGTTCGCCTGCAGTATGGTAAACTGGGCGATATCCTTCATTGTTCGTTCAGACCGTCCTGAAGACACTATAAATAATTATGGCTTGCATTGCATATAAGTCCGATTAGTCACTTCCGGCTAAAATTTCAATTCATTTATTCAAATGAAACGTTTCTTAAATATCGGGTTCTTTATGCCTATGGTCTCCTTCCGAAATTAAGGGATTAGTACAAAATCCGTGGCTAACACTATCCAGACATCAAATCGCATGGTTATGATCACCATGTTTTCCATTCTAACTGTCAGCTTGTATTGCAACATAAGCGCTCAATGTTTTAGATGAGTTTAGAAACATTCATGATGTATTTCATGCATCCGGCTTACTGAAGATGCCTGTAGGGCTAAAACATCATCTTTCCTTTTGTAGATATATATTCTGATGACATATTCGTATTAGCAAGAAACAAAATCAATTTTTTGATCTCTTAGGACAAGAGACTTAATTAATGTCATATACATATTCTTACTTTTATACGCCCAAGTACCTTTCGAGGTAAATAACTCACTTCTGAGCCCACGAGTCTCACGGAACCTTGATACGCTACTTCTTATTTAAATACGGTACCATTTCTAGTCACTCCTCAAATTTCGGGACGAAATTTCCATTAACAGGTGGGTAATGTAACGACCCGACTTTTTCGACTTGCTTTTATGCCTTGTGTTTTTGCGAAACTGCGTATTTGTGCGTACTGTGCTACTTTATACCCTGGAATCTTAATATACATGGTTTACTTTCATTTATACATTAAAACGTGCCTTAGAGTACGTAGGATACTTAACTTGATCACCGGAAGCCTTTATGACTGTTAGTGTCACTTGACGTTTTGAATAAACCGCGAACTGCGCACATGTTTAACTTTTGTCGTAATCAGAATATTATGACTACGAAATATTAATTATTATTTTATAATAATAATTACTTGGGTTTTTGGATGCTTAATTACGATTAATAATTTACTTGAACACACTAGTTAGTCTTGTTGGACTTTCTACCTTGTTGGACTTAAGCCCACCCTACTCTAACTAGTGGCCTATTTAATTAGCCCAATAAATAATGGCTAGTGACCCATTAATAAGTAAGACAAATGCCCATTTATTAGAGGGAACATGCTAGTATTTGTGTCAAGTATTATCCTTAATGTTGCATGGGATCCTAACATAATCACCAACTTTAGACAACCATTAACCAAAAAGCAACTTTTTATCCCCCTTGTCTCCCCTTAATTCCAACGGCCAAGAGGCCTTCCCTCACCCTCATTTCCCTATAAATACTAGCCTTATTTCATCCATTTTACACTTGCTTTCATTTGTAATTCACACATACTCACTCTCTAATTCTCTCTAGTTCTTTCTCTCTCTAAAAGTGTAAGTATTTTAAAATTTTCTTCTTCTTCTCCTTCTCATCATCACGAAATCATCATCATCATCATCATCATCATCATCATGTGTCTAGCTTTTTAGCTTTTGATCTTGATTACATCTTGTAGATTCAAACATGGATTTGAATCTTTCAAGAACATGGAAGATTCAAGCTTTCTTGCTTTGAATCTTCACCCACTTTGTAGATCTATATTTTTTTAACTTTAATCTTGTTATTTTGTTATAAAGATTCAAACTTGTGTTTGTAATCTTCATATAACTTAAAGATCTAAGCTTTATGCTTCAAGATCTTCAAGAACAATCAAGATGCAAGCTTTCTAGCTTGGATCTTCATATATTTTGTTGGATCTAAGTTTTCTAACTTATGATGTCATTATTTTGTTATAAAGATCAAAACTTGTGCTTATGGTCTTCATATAACTTAAAGATCCAAGCTTTATGCTTCAAGATCTTCAAGAACACCAAAGGTTCAAGTTTTCTAGCTTTGTAACCTTGCAACTTGTGTGAAAAGGATCCAAGCTCTCTAGCTTAGGGTTCCATCACCTCATTTGACTTAGATTATGTTCATACTTGTTTGATTGATGTAAAGTTTGTAGCTTTAGTTGTAAATGGAACTTGTAATTGTGTTAAGACTAAGGATATGATGTAACTTTGGTTCATCATCCATCTAAAACTCTTAATTGAGTTTTTTTCTTACTTGGTCTTAACTTATTATGTGTTGATGGTGGAATCTTGGTCAAGGTGATGCTAACCCATCAATGAGATGTAACTTGAAGCTACAAGCATCAAGGATGAGAACCGTGATGAGCATCAAGCACTAAGAACCCCACCGGAGCACTTGTTTACTATTTTTCGGGATCTGATCAGTAACCTGAGCTACTGTAAAGTTGATTTTCAGTTATTTAGGTTCGAGTAGATGATTTTCCGTTTAGGCCTCGTCTTAATCCGAGTTACGGTTTAGGATTTATGGCCCTCTGAAAGTCACTACGCCCTTGTAACGTTGTGCTAAAATTTCTGACCTACTCGTACTTAAACTGTCGCCGCGGTCAAACAAAGTTGAGTTAGGTTATGAAAATTGGTCAGCTGTTAGAGGACTCACATACGGAGCCATAGCCACTGACTACGCATCTTTTCGATTTACGTAGAGGTCATAGCAGCTGATCCAAGTCAGCCTATTGTTTTGACCTCTAAACTTGATTAACTTACTTAGCTTTTATGATGATGAATGATGATGATGATGACACTTAAACTTATTTTATGCACTAATAGAACTTATAAAGACAACCTACTGACCTAGTAACCTTTGATTTAGGTTGATGACCTTTCGGACCGACTTACTACTTGCACACTTTCGTATCGACTTGTATTGCTTTCACTGTGAGTTATAGCTTCCCTTTTTACTTTACTATTTTTGGGACTGAGAATACATGCGCTTTTTATGTTTTACTTATTTGAAACGAGTACTTAAACTTTACATATGTGTGGGTTATATAACGGCATAAACTTTCCCCTTAGCATGGTAACGTTTAACTATTGGTTTTTGAACTGGTAGACGCGAATCTTAGATATGGATCCATAGGGTTTGACATCCCCACTCGGGCTAATCGCGCTAGCATTTAACGGGTGTTTAATACTTCGAGGACATACGCACTCGCCAGGTGTACTTTTAGGGGGTGATATGTGACAACCCAGAAATTTCCAACCAAATTTAAACTTTGTCTTTATATTATTCCGACAAGATAAGCAAAGTTTGTTAAGTTAAATCTCAAGAATTTTAAATTGTGTTCATACATTCATTATAACCTCGACCAAATTCCGACGATTCACGAACCGTTATATATAAATAAATATGTATATATATGTATATATATATATTATAACTTGAGAATATTAATAAAGTATTAAACGTATAATACTTTACATGAACGTATTTGTTTCAATATGTTTATCGATGGAATTAGAAGATAATATCAAATGATTGATTTATCAGATACATTATGATATGATTACGGGTCTATGTTATGAGGTCCACTGTGATTTAAGAAATCTATTCTTTTTGACAACATTCGGAAAATGGTAAAGTGATTTATAAGTAAGAACGTGAAGTGTAAATAACTTAGATGTTGGATATCGACAAGTTATGTAACTCGACATTTTTCATTAAGATGATTTCATACGTTTATTTAACCTTTAAACTTTATCCCATGCTTCACCAACAAACTGTAATTTAAAAACTTGAAACCTATTATGAATATATATGATTCTACTTTTCTAAAACATTTTATGATATAACGATTTCCATTATTTTAACCTTTAAATAAAATGATTCTTAAAAATATATTTGGTTTTGGAAAACAAAATTATTATATTTATTTGATTTAGTTTCAAACGTACAAAAACGTTTTCAGTTTAAAAAGAACTTTATTATTAAAACGTATATAACTTTTATAAATATCTAGAACCACTTTTGACAACTCATTACTTAACTAGTATGATAAAGATAACGATATTTATATTTTATTTTATTAAATATATATAACGATTTAAATTAATATTATATATATTTATACGCGTATTATACGTACATAGTTTTATACTTTTACTATACTTAAACTTTACCTTTACTTTATTTTTACTTTACTTTAACTTTAATAATTCATACTTTAATAATTCACTTTAATAATTCATACTTTAATAATTCACTTTAATAATTCATACTTTAATAATTCACTTTAATAATTTAAAAATCTATTATAAATAGAATTCAATAGGTTTCATTATTTCATAAGAAACTTGAAAATATTTTTCTCTAAACTCTCTCAATCGATTTACATATATATATTTACTCCGTATTATTTCAAGATATTATTAGTATACATAAAATATTACGTCAGAGTGCTGTCCTAGTGATTTCGAAATTGTTTTTCGAGTGGGATTGGATTAAGGAAATTATGGGTTATAGCTATGGAGGTGATTGGGTATGGTTCATGGGTATGCTCGTGAGATCAATATAGTGTTTATCATCTCCGTTGCGTCTACGTACCTTTCCTGCAATATTGAATCTCAATATTGATACGTGAGTACTCATAATTTAACTTTTACATACTAATAGTGTATCCCTGACTAGTGCTCGAGTATATAGGATTATGCATGTTTGTACTTTTGATATTGCCTTTAGTTAGGTTATGTTGAATCCTGAATTAGTTATATATGCAACTGAGATAAGGTATAAGATATGCATGTCGTTGGAAAGCTAGCGAAAAATTAAGAACTTTTCATTTAGATATCGAATGATTTCGATGAACGGATTTGAAGTTATAGTCCATCGAATTTTTGTATTATTATTAAAAATGATTATTATTATTATCGTCGTTATTATCGTCGTTCTAGTTTTATCTTATTATTATTATTATTATTATCTTTATCAATAAAAGGATTTATCATTAAAAATTGTTATTTTTTTTCTTATTACTATCATTATTATCGTTAAAGTTATAATTAGTATTATTATTATTATTATTATCCAATTATTATTATTATTATTATTATTGGTATTATTATTATTATTATTATTATTATTATTATTATTATTATCATTATTAATATATATATCATTATTTAAAAATGGTTATTGTTATTGTTATTATTATTATTACTATATTATCATTAAGATAATTATTAGTATTATCGTTAATAATGTTTTAGTAACTATCATTATTAATATTAGTGTAATTAAAACAAATATTTGTAACACCTAATTATTTTGATTACTATTATTATCATTATTACGAACACGATATAAAAGACGATTAAAAGCTATTAAACGAAACGATTAGCAAATAATGGGTAAGAGTATCATGATAAAATTAAAATATTATAAGATATTGATTTAGATAAAATTATCGTTCTTATTATTTTTATCATTACTATTATTATTAAAATTATCGTTAGTATTAAAACTATCATTTTAACAAAAATTATCATTTTAATAGAAATGTCATTGTTACTATAAAATATCATTATTATTATTATTATTTTAAATAGAATTATTATTTTAAAGATAATATTAAAAATTATCGTAAATATTAAAGTTATCATAATTAGAATTATCGTTTTATCATAATGTCATCTTAGTAATTATAAATATTGATATTTTTATAATAATAATTATTATTACAAAATAATACAACTTTTACTTACTATTATTATAGATATTATTTTATCAAATAAATATTTGATACAACATATTTTACTACGTGTAATAACTTACTTTAATAATACCTATCATATTATCTTTATAATATTAAATGAACCCTATAAATTTTATTACTTAATATATATAAAAGTATATTTTATTATATACATATAATATAAAATTTTATTTATTAATAAATAAATTATATTTTTTACTCTAATAAATCTTTTAAAAATATTTAAAAATATAAAACGACGATATTTAAACTATATATTAATAATGTATAGATTTTTGGAAATTATTTTGAGTCAAATTTACTTTTGTTGACTTTTATATTAGTCTCGAGCATTAGGATTGTGGTACACTATGACTTGACCTAATTTGTTAGACAAATATTGACCAACACATAAATATATATAATTAATTTAGGTTCGTGAATCCGAGGCCAACCTTGCACTTGTTCAATGACGTTATATGTATTTTTAATACGAAATACAGTATGGTGAGTTTCATTTACCTTTTTACCCTTTATATTTTTGGGACTGAGAATACATGCGCTTTTATAAATGTTTGACGAAATAGACACAAGTAATTGAAACTACATTCTATGGTTGAATTATCGAAATCGAATATGCCCCTTTTTATTAAAGTCTGGTAATCTAAGAATTAGGGAACAGACACCCTAATTGACGCGAATCCTAAAGATAGATCTATTGGGCCTAACAAACCCTATCCAAAGTACCGGATGCTTTAGTACTTCGAAATTATATCATGTCCGAAGGAGGATCCCGGAATGATAGGAGATATTCTTTTATGTATCTAGTTAATGTCGGTTACCAGGTGTTCACCATATGAATGATTATTTTTTGTCTCTATGCATGGGACGTACATTTATGAGAACTGGAAATGAAATTCTTGTGGTCTATTAAAATGATGGAAATAAATGATTATGATAAACTAATGAACTCACCAACCTTTTGGTTAACACTTTAAAGCATGTTTATTCTCAGGTGTTAAAGAAATCTTCCGCTGTGCATTTGCTCATTTTAAAGATATTACTTGGAGTCTTTCATAGCATATTTCGAAGAACGTTGCATTCGAGTCATTGAGTTCATCAAAGATTATTATTAAATCAATTTATAGTTGGATAGTGGATATTATGAAATGGTATGCATGCCTATTGTCAATTTTTGATGTAAAGAAAGATTGTCTTTTAAAAACGAATGCAATGTTTGTAAAATGTATCATATAGAGGTCAAATACCTCGCAATGTAATCAACTATTGTGAATCATTTATAATGTATATGAACGGGTCCTTTCATTTGGTATCAGAGCGGTGGTCTTAGTGAACCAGTTCTGCATTAGTGTGTCTAACTGATAAGTTGTTAGGATGCATTAGTGAGTCTGGACTTCGACCGTGTCTGCATGTCAAAAGTTTTGCTTATCATTTCTAGTCGGAAATCATCTGCTTATCATCCATAAGAAATTACCTGCTTATCATTATTAGTCTAGACACATCTTGCTACATTAATTGCATGAGTAGTGTATAGACAAAATTCATATCTTAGCGTATCTGCTAAATCATATCTTATCGTATCTGTTACTTAAACTTTGCCTGACATATCCCGCAAATTCCTCCGTAATCTATGAAATCTTTTGATCTCTATATATAGATATCCTATGTAAATAGAATACCACCCGATAGCCGAAAAATCATTTTATATCGAAAATCCTTTATCCAATCGTACGAAATGGAATTTGTCATCAGTTCAAGTCACTCGGAATCCGAAATGGAATCTCACTCAAGCTCCGAAAGTAGTGTGACCGAAATGGATCAACCAATCAGTCATCACCTATTCTGGATGAATTGGGGATGGGTTCGTAGCCTCCTCAATCATTGGAAACAAGAAGAAGGTGATCCTTTCCATCCACCACATTGCCCTCTTGGCGAAGAACCTGAAGCACTTATCGGCGAACCTGTTCGAGACACCATTTTCTCTCTCATTTCCAGGGTATCTCGTCATGATTATATACTACATCAAATTCTAGATTTTATTTATCTGCTCGTTCCGACCGACAATCATCCTGGAATAATAGAAGAAGTCAACGAACTTCGCGCTCGGGTAGTGGCTTTGGAGAATATGGTGCAGAGATTACAAACACCAGCAGCAGCACCAGCAGCATAACCAGTACCACCATCATCAACGCCAAAAGTACCATTACCACCTCCAACCACAACCGCGTTGTAAACCTCAACTTCACAATCTGTCCCACGAGCATCAACGTCATACGCACCATAGATACCATGGAGTACCAACAACAATAACTGACGAAGTATTAATTCATAACTTCATTGGAGAAACATTCCGCAGCGATTATATAATCTCTAAAGTCTTAGAGATTATCTAATCTAGCCCTAACCATAAATCAGTTAAGCGAACCAAAATGATAGAAGGAAGAGTAGAAACCCTGACAAAAATGGTGTGTGATTAACAAGTTAAAATTATTTTACCAACAGCATCAACAGTACCGTCAACGTCACCAGCATCGTCAGTACAGTCAACACCAGAATCAACAACACCTATAACATCACAAACTTCGTCAGTTCAAGAATCACTGTGGACATCATTACGAATCAATAACATGTATATTGTATCAACAAGTTATGAAGAATTAACTCATTCCCTCTGAAGAAATTATATATATATATTATATATATATATATATATATATATATATATATATATATATATATATATATATATATATATATATATTGAAATAAAAAATAAATCTTTCCGTGCTAAGCTATTGTGTGTGAATCTTAACTACTCGGTTAATTCATATTACAAATATGCAATAATGTACGTCCCTCGCCCACAATTTAACCATCGTTAACTACAATCTCTGTCTCAATTCAACAAGTTCCAATTCCTAATAAATCAAGTATATATTTGATTTTACACTTCATCATTGATGTAACCGAAACTTTTCAGATAACATCATTCGTACTTTGTGAAGTTCACAAGAATTTAACGAAAACTAACATCACATCTCAACAAATAACGAAGTATTGATTCATAATTTCAATATTATTGAAGAAATACTTATGTAACCTCTAAAGCCTTCAAGGAATTATTCAATTCTAGTTCCAACCGTAAATCGAATGAGTTTAATTTAGTATTAACTCATTAAAATCTATGTTACATCTGAGGAGAATATATACATATATATTTTCATAAAGACTGTAATAAAATTCTTATGTACAAAATATTAATTGTGAAAATTTTTTAACGGGTAGGTAATACCCGAGAGAGATATATAAATTCACAATTAATATGTTACATTCTTCGAATCAGATTAAACAAATTATCAATTATACTTCTTACTTTCACAATAATATACATTCTTTCATAGAAATCAAAACAACCATACTCATTCAAACCCAATTACATATTCTGATTTTAAAATCTCAGAATTCAATTCGAGATATAACCGGTACCATCACTTTTAGATTCCTACATCTTTCAAAGCTATACTTTGACTTCAAAAGTGTGTTAGAACATCAAATGTATACAAACGATTACAATCTTTGTTCAAACCCTTCGAAAATCTCTGAAGACACTTCAAATAATGAGCAATCGAGATGATGATCCAACCACATATTACCCACAGTTATGTACTTAAAAAGCTCTCGAAACCAAAGTCATAATTCAACACATATCTGTGTCAGATCTTTTGGCATTTATTAGCCAAAATAACCTTGCAATTCCTTTACAAAGTAGCAAATTATATCACAGCTCCAGCAAGACAACTTTGATTTTTTCATTCGGAGTAGCCTTATCATAATTTTGATATATGTGATTACCCTTTTGTTACCGGAGAACCTTTCATATTCCACCACATTAGTAATAAACTTACCAACAACTTCACTGATCTTGGGCATTCCGAAGAATCTTTATATTTATCGAAACCTCATCATTTACTCATCTGCCTCTTGTAATGAGAATTACCATACGAATCATTGGGAATTAGCAATCAGTATTTTGAAATCTCACAGCATGTTGACACCAACAGTTATACATAACGTCTATTCCCAAGGCTTACATACTTCGAATGTGAAGTTTCTGAAAAACACTCTGAACCGCGAACTAGTTCTCGAAATGCTGATGAAGCAACAAAAACTGTAAACGACCTTAGCAGTAAAAAGTTTGATGATAAAGATTAATGTATTAACAAAGCTCAGAAATAGAGAAGTTTTGGAACTGGAAAACGGATTGAGCAAAGTATGAAGGAGGCTGTGGACAAATCACAAAGACTGAACCTGCCTTCAAAGAATCTAAATGATTCAGTGTCTGCTGAAGTCATTAACGAATACCTTGCTCCTGACACTAAACCCTTACAGACAATATTCTTCATCATCCTCTGATATTAGAAATTCTAAGATATCATCGTATCTTTCATTATAAATATCCTCCATATTTCTGAAGATATTTCCATAACTATTCTTATCTGGAATCATTTATCTCTTTGCACTATCTGTATTACATCAAAAAGGAAACTGTTTAGTTCCTATACTCTGTAAACCTTTGAGTTTAAAATATGAATGTTTTTGAAGTAGTGTTAGGAACTGAAGCATGAGTTAGTATAATATAATGACACTTGATCAATGTGATTATATTACAGTAATTCATGCTGAGTTTCTAAATGGAACGTGATGATTCACAGATCATAACATCATCATGTGCCATGTTATACGACTATTGTATTCTATTTAACCTCTAAAATATCAAGAAAATATTTCTTGATGATTCGGATTTTTACAAGGTATTCTAGTAATTTGACAAGTCAAGATCGTGCCATCACAATTTCCTTCCTAGAACATTAACAATGTTCATTCCGAAATTCATATCTATGAATTCTGGACCATTACAAGCGGTGCTTAATCGCAAGAAGAAGAAACGAAAGGACAAAACTCCGAAATAGAAATTGGGGTATAAATTGCAGCAAATAAAAGAGAGCAGTAACTGTGGATGACAATGATTATAGAAGATAGAAACAGAGACTTTGAAATATAAGGGAAGATATAAAGCCCAACGACAAACCAAAAATTATAAACCATATATATATCGATGCATATAGCAATATAAAGACACGGGAGAACTAGAAACACTATATACCCAAGAGTATAGTAGAAGTAAATAGATTCTTCCGACGGTAGATGAAAAAGAAGAATGATCGATATGAAAGTTATAAGTATATCGAGAATCAGAACTGGATGGAGCATATTGATGAATACTTTAAAATATGAGTTGAGGGGGAAAGAATAGAAGGTGATGAAACATGACTAGGAACTTAGAAATCAATAGATTTAACACACACAATGACGGAATAAGTAAATCAAACCCTCTAGTGAATAGGTTAAGCTTTTTGGGATTAATTTAGTCATACCACAACTAAATCAAGTGTGATTAGATCAACACCTAGAGCTATTATTCACCACCTGGGTGATTTGGGTTGAGAGAGAATCGGAGGAGCTCACCAGATCTGAGTGTGTGTAACAAATGAGAGGCTTAACCTAAAATGAAGAACATAAGACTTTATATACCCCTGCTGTTGACTCACCCGTACGATTCATCCATCACACATACGAGTTGGCTTCATCAGCCATACGGGTGATCACTCACTCGTGTCTTCTCATTTAGGTTGTAATTGTGACTTAGCTCAGCATCAACTGTGCGTATGAGCCTGTCAGCCGTACGAGTGAGGCTTCACTCGGACGTCTGACTAAGTCTAACATAGTCAAACATCCAAATCTCGTTCCTGCAGTTGCTGTAACCACATACAAACACGGATAGGATAATAACGAACGATCATGGTAGCCTGTAAACTGTTGTACCTGCAATGGACGTGGATAGATGTCTAGGGACTTGCGTAAAATGCATCAACAGAAGGTGTGAGTTGTAAGAAAACGAAGGAGGTGAATTTATAAGAAAATCTCCGACAGAAGAATTAAAATGCACGATCGCATTTAAAGCGGATCCTAATTCCTTTTGTAACCGGAGAATCAAATCTTATTACAAAGATTTTCTTCAAATCCCTTGAAATCTGGAAATCAATCATATCTATGTCAAATGATAAGATGAATCTACACTTACTCATTTCACTCTTCTATGTTAGCTTCATTCGTACTCTTCATATAAATGGATTGTTTATCCAAATTATTCGCTGATGATAAAACTCTAATTTTCAGCCTGTATGCATCATGAAAACATACTTATTATCATTCGCGACCTTTCCAATCAAATTTCGGGACGAAATTTCTTTAACGGGTAGGTACTGTGACAACCAGGAAATTTCCAACCAAATTTAAACTTTATCTTTATATTATTCTGACAAGATAAGCAAAGTTTGTTAAGTTAAATCTCAAGAATTTTAAATTGTGTTCATACATTCATTATAACCTCGACCAAATTCTGACGATTCACGAACCGTTATATATAAATAAATATGTATATATATGTATATATATATTATAACTTGAGAATATTAATAAAGTATTAAACGTATAATACTTTATATGAACGTATTTGTTTCAATATGTTTATCGATGGAATTAGAAGATAATATCAAATGATTGATTTATCAGATACATTATGATATGATTACGGGTCTATGTTATGAGGTCCACTGTGATTTAAGAAATCTATTCTTTTTGACAACATTCGGAAAATGGTAAAGTGATTTATAAGTAAGAACGTGAAGTGTAAATAACTTAGATGTTGGATATCGACAAGTTATGTAACTCGAAATTTTTCATTAAGATAATTTCATACGTTTATTTAACCTTTGAACTTTATCCCATGCTTCACCAACAAACTGTAATTTAAAAACTTGAAACCTATTATGAATATATATGATTCTACTTTTCTAAAACATTTTATGATATAACGATTTCCATTATTTTAACCTTTAAACAAAATGATTCTTAAAAATATATTTGGTTTTGGAAAACAAAATTATTATATTTATTTGATTTAGTTTCAAACGTACAAAAACGTTTTCAGTTTAAAAAGAACTTTATTATTAAAACGTATATAACTTTTATAAATATCTAGAACCACTTTTGAAAACTCATTACTTAACTAGTATGATAAAGATAACGATATTTATATTTTATTTTATTAAATATATATAACGATTTAAATTAATATTATATATATTTATACGCGTATTATACGTACATAGTTTTATACTTTTACTATACTTAAACTTTACCTTTACTTTATTTTTACTTTACTTTAACTTTAATAATTCACTTTAATAATTCATACTTTAATAATTCACTTTAATAATTCATACTTTAATAATTCACTTTAATAATTCATACTTTAATAATTCACTTTAATAATTTAAAAATCTATTATAAATAGAATTCAATAGGTTTCATTATTTCATAAGAAACTTGAAAATATTTTTCTCTAAACTCTCTCAATCGATTTACATATATATATTTACTCCGTATTATTTCAAGATATTATTAGTATACATAAAATATTACGTTAGAGTGCTGTCCTAGTGATTTCGAAATTGTTTTTCGAGTGGGATTGGATTAAGGAAATTATGGGTTATAGCTATGGAGGTGATTGGGTATGGTTCATGGGTATGCTCGTGAGATCAATATAGTGTTTATCATCTCCGTTGCGTCTACGTACCTTTCCTGCAATATTGAATCTCAATATTGATACGTGAGTACTCATAATTTAACTTTTACATACTAATAGTGTATCCCTGACTAGTGCTCGAGTATATAGGATTATGCATGTTTGTACTTTTGATATTGCCTTTAGTTAGGTTATGTTGAATCCTGAATTAGTTATATATGCAACTGAGATAAGATATAAGATATGCATGTCGTTGGAAAGCTAGCGAAAAATTAAGAACTTTTCATTTAGATATCGAATGATTTCGATGAACGGATTTGAAGTTATAGTCCATCGAATTTTTGTATTATTATTAAAAATGATTATTATTATTATCGTCGTTATTATCGTCGTTCTAGTTTTATCTTATTATTATTATTATTATCTTTATCAATAAAAGGATTTATCATTAAAAATTGTTATTTTTTTTATTATTACTATCGTTATTATCGTTAAAGTTATAATTAGTATTATTATTATTATCCAATTATTATTATTATTATTATTATTATTATTATTATTATTATTATTATTATTATTATTATTATTATTATTATTATTATTATTATTATTATTATTATTATTATTATTATTGGTATTATTATTATTATTATCATTATTAATATATATATCATTATTTAAAAATGGTTATTATTATTATTACTATATTATCATTAAGATAATTATTAGTATTATCATTAATAATGTTATAGTAACTATCATTATTAATATTAGTGTAATTAAAACAAATATTTGTAACACCTAATTATTTTGATTACTATTATTATCATTATTACGAACACGATATAAAAGACGATTAAAAGCTATTAAACGAAACGATTAGGAAATAATGGGTAAGAGTATCATGATAAAATTAAAATATTATAAGATATTGATTTAGATAAAATTATCGTTCTTATTATTTTTATCATTACTATTATTATTAAAATTATCGTTAGTATTAAAACTATCATTTTAACAAAAATTATCATTTTAATAGAAATGTCATTGTTACTATAAAATATCATTATTATTATTATTATTTTAAATAGAATTATTATTTTAAAGATAATATTAAAAATTATCGTAAATATTAAAGTTATCATAATTAGAATTATCGTTTTATCATAATGTCATCTTAGTAATTATAAATATTGATATTTTTATAATAATAATTATTATTACAAAATAATACAACTTTTACTTACTATCATTATAGATATTATTTTATCAAATAAATATTTGATACAAACATATTTTACTACGTGTAATAACTTACTTTAATAATACCTATCATATTATCTTTATAATATTAAATGAACCCTATAAATTTTATTACTTAATATATATAAAAGTATATTTTATTATATACATATAATATAAAATTTTATTTATTAATAAATAAATTATATTATTTACACTAATAAATCTTTTAAAAATATTTAAAAATATAAAACGCCGATATTTAAACTATATATTAATCATGTATAGATTTTTGGAAATTATTTTGAGTCAAATTTACTTTTGTTGACTTTTGCATATTAGTCTCGAGCATTAGGATTGTGGTACACTATGACTTGACCTAATTTGTTAGACAAATATTGACCAACACATAAATATATATAATTAATTTAGGTTCGTGAATCCGAGGCCAACCTTGCACTTGTTCAATGACGTTATATGTATTTTTACTACGAAATACAGTATGGTGAGTTTCATTTACCTTTTTACCCTTTATATTTTTGGGACTGAGAATACATGCGCTTTTATAAATGTTTGACGAAATAGACACAAGTAATTGAAACTACATTCTATGGTTGAATTATCGAAATCGAATATGCCCCTTTTTATTAAAGTCTGGTAATCTAAGAATTAGGGAACAGACACCCTAATTGACGCGAATCCTAAAGATAGATCTATTGGGCCTAACAAACCCCATCCAAAGTACCGGATGCTTTAGTACTTCGAAATTATATCATGTCTGAAGGAGGATCCCGGAATGATAGGGGATATTCTTATATGTATCTAGTTAATGTCGGTTACCAGGTGTTCACCATATGAATGATTATTTTTTGTCTCTATGTATGGGACGTATATTTATGAGAACTGGAAATGAAATTCTTGTGGTCTATTAAAATGATGGAAATAAATGATTATGATAAACTAATGAACTCACCAACCTTTTGGTTGACACTTTAAAGCATGTTTATTCTCAGGTGTTAAAGAAATCTTCTGCTGTGCATTTGCTCATTTTAAAGATATTACTTGGAGTCTTTCATAGCATATTTCGAAGAACGTTGCATTCGAGTCATTGAGTTCATCAAAGATTATTATTAAATCAATTTATAGTTGGATAGTGGATATTATGAAATGGTATGCATGCCTGTCAATTTTTGATGTAAAGAAAGATTGTCTTTTAAAAATGAATGCAATGTTTGTAAAATGTATCATATAGAGGTCAAATACCTCGTAATGTAATCAACTATTGTGAATCGTTTATAATGTATATGAACGGGTCCTTTCATGATATTTAGATTTACGTTAAGTCTAGTTACCATGTGCTCACGGTTATACATATACTTTTCATACTTTTTTGAAACATTGAAATCTCGTGGCCTACATTACATTACTGTTACAGACAAACTATAGCTCACCAACATTCGTGTTAACTTTTTAAGAATGTATTTCTCAGGTGCTTAGACGTTGTTGCTTCCACTGTTAGACTTGCTGTCTTGGTGTTAAACTTGCTGTTAAGGACCTGCTGTGCTAGAATTCCGCTGCATTACTTAGAGATGTCTCAATCATGGAACTTTTCTTTTGCATTCGTAGTTTATGTTATTTTCAAATAATGACTATGTATCGACCTTTGTGTCACGTTATCTTTTGTAAACACTATCATTTATGAATGCAAAACTGGTTTTCAAATAGCATGTAGTATCCGACCGTGTAAAGATCCTGTTGTTGACGAATTGTACACGATGGTTTTGTACGAGGCGTCACATTGGCGCTTCGTCATCATTTATATTTTGTTCTGTCACTTTTGATACTCTTCTTTCATTTGTATTATGCAAGCTGCATTATCTTCATATATAGTTGTTGGTGAAGATAGGTGTTGGTCTTTTATAGCATTCTAGTCCACAAGAATCAATAATGATTTGTGTCATTGATCTCAACCAAACACATTTTTGAGTAGTTTCATATAATGCAATCACTTCGTCATGATTTGATGATGTTGCAACAAGTGTTTGTTTTAAGAACGCCATGATTTTGTGGTACCTCCATTTAGGAATACATATCGAGTTTTAGATTTATCTTTATGAGGAATTAATGAATGACCTGCATATACATAATCAACTAAATCTTGTTTTGAAGCGTTAGAATAAAATAATTTTAAATCAGAAGTTCCTCAAGGGTATCAAAATATCTGCTTGATCCCATTTCAATGTCTTTTAGTAGGGGTTGAGCTGAACCTTGACAACAAATTAACTGCAAAAGAAATGTCAGGTCTTGTACAATTTGTAAAATACATAATAACCTCAATTGCACTAAGATATGGAACTTCTTATCCGTAAAGATCTTCATGATCTTCGCGGGGATGAAATGGATCAGTGTCAATATTGAGTGATATATCAACCAATGGTTTTGTCTTTAAAAATGTTTTAAAATCTTTTTGGTATAGTTTGTTTGATGTACAAGTAAACCATTAGGCATATGCTCAATTTGCAATCCAAGACAATATTTAGTTTTTTTTCTTTCAAGATCGTTCATTTAAATTTTTTTAGAAGTTGAATGATTTCATAGATCTCTTTATTTATTCAAATGATGTTATGATCATTGACATAAACAACTTATAATCACATATCTGGACATTGTTTTCTTAATAAGAACACATGTTCAAATAAGATTATTTATATACCCTTTTTCTTATCAAGTAATCACTTAATTAGTTATACTATTGTATCAACCCATATAAAAATCTTTGTGATTCAATGGAATACATTTCTTTGGGTTTTGCATTAGATGTTTCTGATACCTTAAACCTTTCATGGATATTCATGTATATATCACTATCAAGCGATTCATTTAAATAAGTAGTAATAACATCCATGAGATGCATTTCTAAATTTTTAGAAACTGTTAGGCTGATTAAGTATCTAAAAGTAATTGCATCCATAACAGGAGAATAAGTTTTCCTCATAATCCATTCATGGTCTTTGAGAGAAATCTTGAGTTACAAGTCTAACTTTATCTTGTAACTTCATTTTTTCTCATTTCTTTTTTCGGATAAAAATTCATTTTTTATTTCATATGTTTCACACCTTTAAAAGTGATAACGATTGATCCGAAAACTTTTCTTTTATTGAGTGATTCTAATTCAGCTCGTATTGCTCCTATCCATTGAGTCCAATCATGTCTATTTTGACATGCAATGACAGATTTTGGTTCTAGATCATCATCTTTATTCATGATGTCATTGTAATATTATATGAAAAATCAATATTTGTTATTTTGTTTCGGTTCCATAATATTGCATAATTTATTGCAATTTATGTATTTACATCGTCAATATCCTCTGCAGAAGGAATATTGATTTGTGGTTCTTCTTGAACACCTTTTTTTACCTCATTATCAGCTGATTTTCCTTTTCTAGGATTTTTATCTTTGGAACTAATTTGTCTTCCGCGTTTCAAACGTGACAAAAGACTCATGAGTGACATTATTGCCAGCTTTTGGAATTTCAATTCTTTCTAGAGCATTTACTGCTGATATATATGATTTAGTCACTCTTTTTTGCATCTGCAAATGCATCGGGCAATTTATTCGCAAGTTTTTGCATATGCATTATTTTTTTAAATTTTTGTTTCACATTCTTTTGTGCGAGTATCAAGATACCTTAATTGATGTTCACATCATGAAACATCATTTTATTTATTTTTTTCATTTCTCCCCCTAATCTAGGGAACAATTTTTCATTAAAATGACAATCAGCAAAAACGTACTCTAAAAACATCACCCGTCATGGATTCAATATATCTTATGATTGAAGATGTTTCTTATCCAACATATATTTCAATCCTTCTTTGAGGAACCATTTGTTGTGGTGGTGCAATTAAAAATACACTGCACAACCAAGTGTTCTAAGATGGAAAATATTTGGCTCTCGACCAAAATTAAGTTGGTAATGGAGAATATTTATGGCTTGTACTTGGTTTAATGCGAATTAATGTCACATCATGTAAATTTACATGTCCCCATAACCATATAAATATTGAGAGTTTTGTACTCATTACCAATTGTCTAGTTATTAGCTGCAAGCGTTTATTTATTGATTCAGCTAAACCAATTTTGTGTATGCACATGAGCAACTGGATGTTCAACAACAATCTCTGTAGACATATAATAATCATTAAATGCTTGAGATGTTAACTCACTAGCATTATCAAGTCTCATCCTTTTAATTGTGTAATCAGAATAATGTGTTCTCAATTTAATAATTTGTGCAAGAAACTTTGCAAATGCCATATTACGGCTTGATAACACACAACATGAGACCATCCGCCAGATGCGTCTATTAGAACCATGAAATATCAAAATGGTCCACATGATGGATGAATTGGTCCATATATATAACCTTGAATTCTTTCAAGAAACATTGGTGATTCTTTCTCAATATTTTTTTCATTAATCACCATATGTGCTTTTCATTAATCACCATATGTGCTTTTCACTAATCACCATATGTGCTTTTTCATTAATCACCATATGCGCTTTTCATCATATATCCTTTTCACCATATGCGCTTTTAATCATATGCGCTGCGCTTTTCATCATATGCACTTTTCATCATATGCGCTTTTAATCATATGAGCTGCGCTTTTAATCATATGCGCCACGCTTTTCATCATATGAGCTTTTCATCATATGTGCTTTTCATCATATGCGCTTTTCATCATGTGCGCTGCGCTTTTCATCATATGCGCTTTTTATCATATGCGCTTTTAATCATATGCGCTGTGCTTTTTATCATATGCACTTTTCGGTGCTACAAAGGTATTTCTCATTTCCGATTATCATTGACTGATAATCATATCCATTATGGTATATATTAGAGAAACTTAACAAATTTCTCTTTGATTTGGGAGAAAACAAAGCATTGTTTATCAGAAAATTCGTACCATTTGGTAATATGAATTTTTGCCTTTTTCGTTCCTTATATCAAGTTTGCAAGACCTGAAATAGTATTTATAATTCCTTCATTTGATTTAAATCAATGAAATATTTCTTAGATTTGAGCATAGTGTGTATGTTACCACTAACTGCAATACACAGGTCTTTAACATTTAATTGATGTTGTATTTCAGCAGAATTCATACTAAAACTTCAAATAAGATAAGCAAATAATGAGTTATATTTCATTAAGATAATCAAATTATATTACCTGCAAACAAGTTACAATCTGAAGTACATAAAAGATAACACTTAATAAACATATGCGTTATGGTCTAAAATCATTTATTTATGAGTGATACATAACAAGCTAGACATCTTAGAAAATTCAAACCATTCAAGTCTAAAGGTAGATCAGGGTTTATTTAATCAAGATTTTTCAACAGATTCACTCTCGTTTTCTTTTCTTTTGGGACTTATTTGTAGAGATAAACAAGATGTTCATGTATTCAAGAAATACTAGACTGATGATCCACGCTACCAGATCATTAATAAGAATCTCCGGGATTCTTATAAGAGCGTCTACTAACATCTTCAATTTTATTCTTTCATGGATCACCGTTATTTCTTGATAATTAATATCGTATCTATCTTTGAGTATTTTCCATAATACACTTGGATCTTCGATCATATAATATGTAGATTCTAAGGACTCGTCAATATGTTTGCTAAGAAAAATACTTGCTATTGCTTTCTCTTGTTCGGAACAATTGTTATTTTCATTCAGGGTTTCTAAAATACCGATTGATTCGAGATGTTTTTCTACATTCATAACCCATGTTAAGTAGTTGTTCCCACTTGATTCTAAAGGAGCAAATTTAAGCCTTTTCAAATTCGACATTTTCTATTATCAAAAAGATGAACAACATAAATCATAATCATAATCAACTTCTATTCATAGACAAATAATAAAATGAAATTAGAATCATTTTAAATTCATAAGTAGCAAACAACAGAATAATGGCATGATTACAAATGATAAAACTACAAGAGCAGGATAGAATATAGGTTCACCCGGTGGTATATTAGCAACAATGATGATAGTTAGTATGACCAATACAATAGGAAAAATCATCCTTGTGTGAATCATCTTTACAAAAAAAAACTTTTTGAGAGTGGTAATATGTGAAAATGAAGATTGATTTGTGAAAATGTGAAAACGGAGATGTTTATTTTATATTTGAAAAATATTGTCGTTGTAACGTTGTCAGTTGATGTTAACAACAGTTATGTATATATGACCGTTGTAACGTCGTTAGTTGACGTTAACGACTGTTATGTACTCGTTGTATTAATAATAATTTTAATAAAAGAATTTTATTAGTACAAATACGATTACTATAAATACATTTAGTATAGATACGTTTAGTATAAATACGAAGATTAAGAGAATAAACATATTATGCATAAATAATAAATTTTAAGAATAAACATTAGTATGCATGAAATAAATAATGATTAATTGCATAAGTAATCATAAATGTTAGATAACATAAATATAAATGTTAGTGAAGTTAATAAGAGTTAGATTACAGAAATATAATTCAGGCGGTATAACCGACCATATATAACTTAAATAACATAAAAATAAATGTTAGTGAAGTTAATAAAAGTTAGATTACATAAATATAATTCAGGCGGTATAACTGACCATATATAACTTAAATAACATAAATATAAATGTTAGTGGAGTTAATAAAAGTTAGATTACAGAAATATAATTCAGACGGTATAACCGACCATATATAACTTAAATAACATATATATAAATGTTAGCGAAGTTAATAAAAGTTAGATTACATAAATATAATTCAGGCGGTATAACCGACCATATATAACTTAAATAACATAAATATAAATGTTAGTGAAGTTAATAAAAGTTAGATTACAGAAATATAATTTTACTTATGATGATAATAATATTTACCTTACTAATAAACAATAGAAGATATCGTTAAAGAATTTCTTACCTTGATTAGTGACTTGTGCTTGCTTAGATAAACCTTGATTATACGGAGCACTTCGTGCTGATAACGTGTTATAATTTAGGAGTTTATGACTACCTTTTAGGCTTGATTCTTGACTACAGACTACTAATAGATATTAAAGATGAAAGAAGTGAGTATATGAAATATATTCAAATAAGAAGTGTATCAAATGTTTACATCTCATGGGTATTTATAATACTATAATTTACTGTACGTTTATCATGCTCATTTGGATTCATATGAAATTGGCAGACACTTTTTCTAACTTTTATAACAATATCAAAATTGTTATTAAGGGTTTGACTCTTATACGGAGTAATAATTTTTAAAAATGTAATATTGTTATCTATATTTCTATTAAAATCTTATAATGATGATATCATTATATCATTATTAAGCTAATTTCTTTGTTAAGAAAAAATCAAAATTAAAAAGAAAAAAATCCAGGTCACTTAGATGATATCATTAATCCTAAGTATTTTATGATAAAAAATTGTACTTATAATAACTAATTATTTAATAACATAAATAAATTATTACTTCATAATTTTCTATTACCCTTTAATTTTCATAATGTTTATTTTACATTAATATTAATATTAATTCTAATTAAAAAAATACAAAATAAAAACAAATATAAAGCTCTAAAATGATTATGTTATCCTTTCACTAATTACACTTTAATTTTCATAATGATGATATTTTTATTTTATATTAATATTAATTATAATTAAAAAAGATACAAAATAATAAAAAAATAAATACCGATAATATATGAATGAAGATTTGGAAGGCAAAAAAATAATAATAAAATATCATTTAATATTTAATATGGCATTATTGTTTTATAAATATATATCTCGGAGCATCTCCACCATATATTATCTCAACTCTTTTTCTTAATATGTACATACCTTTACAACTATTTTTTCGATCTTCACCAATAACCTTTTGTTTCCAAAAAGCATGTACAAACCTTGATATCATTGTTAATGGTTTTTTCAAAGATTTATTCTCTTTTATGCGTTGTTTGA